>NC_056737.1:456667197-456892197 GCF_019279795.1 Protopterus annectens | reverse complement strand
GATTTTTCTTGAAGAGTGCTAATAAGGAGCTTTATTTGATATAGATAGGTAGTTTGTTCCACAGTATGAGAAGTCTCCGGGACAGGAATCTATCCCTCCTGCATGTTCTGTTTATTGTGGTGACAAGGTTTAGGTCCCTAGAGCGTGTAGCTCGGAGGGACTGGGATTTCTTTAAGTGGACCATATCTAACAGCTCTGGGTTTGACATAGCTTTGTATGTTAGGCAGAGATCACCTCTGACTAGGTGATATGCGATGAAGTAAAGCTGGCGTTTTTTGAGATGGTCTGCGTAGGGCATCTGTTTGAGGCCAGTTATCCTCTTTGTGAGGTATTTCTGCGGTCTTTCCAGTTGTTGTAGATGTCTTGTGAGGTACATACCAAAAGGGGCCTTGTACTCTATAATGGGTCTAATGAGTGACGAGTAGAGGGGAGCAATGACCTCTTTTTTCCTAGATGACAAACCTTTTGTGATGAGGTGTGCCATGTAGAAGGATTTCCTGACTACTGATTATCAAAGGAGAGACTACTGTCCACCTGTGTCCCAAGGTCTCTTATCACAATTTCGGTGTTAAGTTGACTACCACCTATGTGGTAGTTCATGGGTACAGAGTTTTTACCAAAAGGGATGACAATGCACTTTTTGGCATTGAGCTTGAGGCCATGGTTTTGACACCAGGCATCTGTCTCAGTAAGGCCCTTTTGTAGGATGTCCACATCGTTAGGAGTTTTGATTATGGCTCCTAGTTTGCAGTCATCTGCGAACTTCGTTAGCCAAAGATCTTCTGTGTTAGCCTGTACTTCAGGGAAGTAGATACCAAACAGGAGAGGACCCAGGAATGAACCTTGTGGAACTCCATTTGGCACTGATCTGAAGTTGGATTTGGAATCTGCTACTTTCACAGTGTGGGTTCTGTCAGTGAGCCAGTTGGCAATCCATCTTGTGACATAGGGATTTATACCTAGTTTAGTGAGTCTATCTATAATTCCAGAGTGGGGGATGGTGTCAAAAGCCTTGGTGAGATCTAGATAGGCTGTGTGAACCACCTTACCCTCATCTACGGCTTTGGTGACCACTTCAAAGAAGTCTTTCAGGTTTAGGAGACATGATCTGCCTTTTACAAACCTGAACTGGGTAGGGTCCAGAGTTTAGAGATTACCAATGTCATTGTTTATAAGTTCCATGATGATACGTTCCATAGCCTTGCAGACCAGGCTCATCATGTTAATGGGGCGGTAGTTCTCGGGGTCCATGGTGGCTCCCCCTTTGTGGAGTGGGATAACCATTGCTGTGCACCATTCAGTGGTCACAAAGCCTGAGGTGAGGCTATGATTGAACATGGTACTCCATCAGAACAAGATAGTTATAGATGTTACTGCTGATGCATTTTGCTGTTTTCCAGCACTTCCACTGATTACAACATCAAAAGAGATAGTCTATATATTCTAATTTAGAGCAGATGTTTCATACATATTGCTCCCTTCTGATATTACAATTACACATCCATTTCCAAATCAACTGGAGGCTCTTGTGTGTGCAAATTTCAGAATCTGAACATTGGAGAATGCAGATATGGTTAAGAAGCTTAGCTCTGATGATCTAACATTTTTTGTACACCATGTTTTCACAGAGTGCAATATCACTGGAACTGTAAAATAAAGGATTCAGATGTGTAGCCACATTCCCCCATCCTAAAATGGCACTTGTATTTTCTTCTTGTTTTCTGTAGAACTTCATGTTTGTCAGACATCTCAGATGTTATTTTCAAGTTGTGGTAGCCTACAGGACACATACATGATGATCATGTGTAAAAATATACCTGGCTCAATGGTGTAGAGAATTAAGGCCTTAACTACAGTCTGGTTGGCTTGGGTTCATTTAGTAGCTCACACGAGGAGAGGGATTGGAAGATGTGGACGTGGGTGGCTAACACCAGCTCCCCTTGAGTTTGTTATGGAGAGCATCCTTCAACATATCAAGTATACAAAAGAGCAGACTCACTCAGGAAATGGGCATAACAGGTACTGAAATCCACTTGCATACCAAGAAATTGGGGGGGTGGGGGGTTAGGAGTAGAAAATAAAATCCCCTGATGCTTTCTAGGAAGATGGTCTGCAATCCCTTACCCTTAGCACCCATGTTCACTGTTTTTGGAAACCAGAAAGCAGAGGAAATGAATGGGTCACTAGGCAACATGCATGTACAGTTACAGGGAAGATCAAGCCCAAAAAGAGTTTTCCAAATTGATTTAATGTCAGTTTATTCACTTTTCTTTGACCCATCTTTACATTCTGAGCCATGGCATAATCTTCTAAAACCATCATTATGCAATAATTTATGTATTTATTTATTTGTTTGCATTTGTTAACCAGATAAGTGAACTGGTCCAAGCACACTTTTCAACCATGACCTAAGGCTTATAGACAAGACAGAGTCCAAATGGAGAGAGAAGAATCAGCAAGAAAAATATAGTAGCTTGACTGGAACTGAATTCATCCTCAAGTCTTGGTGAATACCTTAATGTGGTGGACCCTGTTTTCACAAAATCTCACCAAGATGACACTGATACTTAGACTGTACCATATATAGCATATATCATGAAAGTAGTTTAAAAAATAAAAAAAAAACAACTGGGTGTACAGGTCCCATGATAAAACAGTTCCCAGTCTTGGTGTGCACACTGCTGTCAGGACTGGAAAAAAATGGTAGTGTAGAATCCTCAACAGATGGCAACTTTCCTACAATGGGGCCAGGCCAGGCCATGGGAACGATACCCCCTTCCCCTTTGTAGAAGGAAGTAGTAGTTCACAAAAATCCCCACAAAAACTGACAGGCCAAAAAAGAGTTATAAAGATGACCGAGAGGAGTATTGAGGATAGCGAAGCAATGATGCATTGTTACTATTATGCAAAAAGCCCAGAATTTGCAGAGAAAAGATATTTAAAAACATTAAAAGAGAAATTAAAGGAAAGAAAAATATTTGCTGAAGAAAAACTGTCAAAAGCTTCAAATGAAAATTTGTGCTAATTAATATAACAGATCCATGAGAAACATTTCACAGACAAAGACATTTAGGGAGCCTTGTGCAAGAAGCGATAGAGGAAGTGGAAAAATATAAAGAACAAAACCCAAAATATTTGAAAGTTATAAAAAAAACATATATACATGCATACATGCATACATACATACAAATATTTAAAAAGCAAGTATTAATGCACTTCTAGCCTGCCAATATGTAAGTTGTTCACATAATAAGCGTCCAGGCTGTTCTTAAAAGTATCTAAACTAGTGCTTGCTTTAATGTAATTTGGTAGTCTATTCCAGGCATCAGCTGCTGTCTCAGAAAACCAATTAATACACTTCTCATTTCTAAAGTATCTTCTACATAGGTTGTCTGATGATTCTCTACTACTTTTTGATGACCCCAAACATTGCCAGAGATAGTTGTCTGTAAATGCCCTATATAACTGAATATGATCTCCACTTAAATATCTATAAGAGAATTTGTACAATTTCGGATATTTTAGTCTTTCATAATAACTTAAATTTTCAAATCCATGGATGCCCTTGGTATATTTCCACTGCACGCTTTCCATTTTACTTATGCTTGTTTTCTTATAATGTTTCCATATTGTTATTCCATTCTCAAGTTTGGGTCTAATGTAATTAACAAACAATGACTTCATCATTTCTGATTTCCTAAACTTTATACATCTTTATATACAGCCTATAGCTCTATAACTACCATTAACCAATTAGCTCATATGATTAGAAAATCTCAAAGCTAGATCTATCCATATACCCAGGCTTTTAAATGAATCTACAGTTTCAATCACTGAGCGCTGTATTAAATATTCACCTTTCAATTTGCATCTCACAAATTCCATATGCTTAGTTTATGATGTATTTATCAGCATACTATTTACCTGTGTCCAAATGGTCAATTTAGTCAAATTCTTTTGTAGCCATGCCCTGTCTGTAACACATGTAATCAGTTTACCCAATGGACATGGACATGAGAGGGTAAAAGAGATCTGATATGGTACAATATTTAAGCACAGGAGAAAGCCAAACTAAGCAATATAAAAAAGCAGCTCCAAAGATATTTGGAAAGAAACACAGGCAAAGGCACCCAGATATGGAAAATTTCACAATACAAAAAAAAAATTAGAAAACAAAGGGGAACACGGAACAGTGGATTAGCAAGGTAAAAAATAAACAAAACAAACATAAAATGAAGTTTTGGATTATCTGTGAAGTGAATGCTTTAGTGTAGAAAATCCAGCACAGGTAATGTCACAGCATGATGGAACAATGCGTTCCCGCATTAAGGAGAAACAGGTGGAGTGGGAGACATCTAAAGAAATATGGATGTGGTAAAGAAAAAGAGATTTGATAGGGTGCAATATTTATGCAAAGGAGAAAGCAAAATTGATCAAAAAAAAAAAACAGCAATAAAGGCTCTTAGATATAGAAAATTTCACAATAAAAAATAAGAAAACAAAGAAGAAAGTAGAAAAGACAATTAGTAATGAAGAAGTTAAAGAAATAGAAACTAAAGTTATGGATTACCTGTGAAGTGAAAGATTTAGTATAGAAAATCCATCTCAGATAATGTCACAGCAAATGGAACAATAACACCACAAACTAAGGAGAAATCGGTGGAACAGAAGGCATCTGATGACTTGTCACATGATGATGCTCTGGAGCCTTCAGTAGGAAACTGATACAAAAGTTCAGGTGGAGTTGAACAACAGGGGAAGAAGCAAGAAACAGTACCAACTATGACACAGCAATGTTCTGGAGTCATGGGCCAATGAGTTCCCATATGGAGGAGCAGCAGATAAAGCAGGATGCAACTGAAGAGGATATGTCACAGGAAGATGTTCTGGAACTTTCTGTGGAATGCCTGCCATAAACAAAGAATGTGCTCTCAGTTTAGAAGAAAATTATCTAAGGGAAGAGTTGATTGATTTAACAGAGATAGATAGACATATTAAGATCGATGAAAAAAATAGATTACAGATAGCCGATAAGCCCCAAAATGTTAGAAGTCTGATAAAACTGATGAACACAGTCATCAAGACTATTAACAGAAATTCGTGTGACATAATATAAGTGAATAGGATATATTACTGAGCAGCTAAATAAATTACAGATAAAGTCTTAACCACAAAAACGTAGCGCAATAAGGGAAAGGAAGGAAGACATAAAATGCCATCATGGAAGCAGTGAATAGAGAAAACTGAAAGGCAATTAAGGCAAGAAGTGTTACTGTTAGAAGAATAGAAAAGAGGGAGAAGATCAACAAAAATACTTAGAAAGATAGACATGGTAAAAGCAATGCGCAGTATCAGAAAAGACCAGGATCTACCATACACTATTGCAAATAATACACTAAAGATATCAGCACAAGCAGAAAAACTAGAAGATACAGAAATACATATAAAGGAAACGTACACAATAAGCAATTCATTGATGACCCAAAAATGTTTTATAGAGAACTGGGAAACAAAGTAAGAGGAATAGAAACACCACTAAAAAAGAAGAAATAGACACATTTTGGAAAATATTTATGAAGACTCTGTAGAGTATAATAAAATATTCTGAATGGATAAAAAAATTAAAAGAAACAGTAAAGAGTTCAAATGTACAGGATACTAGGTAGAGGACTGGTGTTAGGCATTCTTTGGGGTATGGCTGGTGGGGCCAGAGGGGGTGAGGTTTGCATCAAATCTGTCAGCTAGCAGGTTAACAATTTCCTCCGGTGCAGTATGAGTGGTTCCATCTATTACTAGTTCTGCACAAAGCTGACCATTTCCTTTTAGGTTCAGACATAATTAAAGAATGCCTTATGATTATCCCTAGTTAGGGACACTATTTTAGCTTCATACTTAGCTTTAGAGGATTTTTCGAGATTTCTTGCTTGTTCAAGCTGATGAGGGAATTCTTCCTCTGCTGAGTCAGTTCCCTCTTATTCTTAGACATCAGCATCTTCCTCTAGTTATATAACCTGTTTATACTTGAGGTCCACCAGGGTGGCTTGTTTTTTTGGAAGGATCTGGTTTTGATCTTGCATAGGAGTCATTGCTGTCTGTGACTGTGGAAGGTATAAAACGTTTTATACTATTGCTTAGTAGTCTGAAGTTAGCTTTGGAAAAGTTCTTCAGTTTTACTTCTCCTGTGGGGGTGTCAGGTCCAATAGTTACTTCAAATGAGAAAGTTTTATGTTCCAACCTTACCAGGGAAGGCATCACATAGGCCAGAGTGCACTGACTCCCCATGTTAGTGAGTACTATGTCTAGGACATTTGAGTCCCTTGTGGGAGTGCAAACTATCTGCTCCAGAGTATTTGAATTTACAAACTCCATGAACCTCTGGTGAGCATGTTTGCACTCGTATATGTCACCCAGTTCATAGAAGAATAGCATAAATCACCCATGACTAAGGTGTTAGGCTGTATGGAGAGTGATTCCAGTAAGTCCAGATAGGTAGTGTGCTTTTCTTTCTTCATGGAGGGGGACCTATAACCAGCAATGATGTGGTAGGACATTTTGCCTACAGTTAATTGGATATGTAGTAGTTTGAGAGAGTCATACGGTTTGACCACTCTAGAGGTGTACTTGGTTTTAATGAAGATGGATACCCCTCTATCTTTTTCTCTTTCATGCTCATTTTGAGGTCTAAACATGTGGAAGGCAGTGTAGCCTTGCATGGCCGGGATGCTCTCCAGGGACTTGAACCATGTTTTAGTGACTACACAGATGTCAGCATCTTCCAATGAGAGAAGTGCTTCCAGGAGGTGCAGTTTCATGTTTAGACTTCTAGCATTAAGCAGAAGAACCTTGAGTCTGCCTCAGGTGGATTATGTTACGTAGGAAATTTTGCTGTTTTGACATTGCCTAGAAAAGGCACTATGGGGGAGGCAAGTGCCTTTGTCACTATCCCAAAGCCTAGAGAAGACAGGTGCAAACTATCTCTGCACAGCAGCATGGCCTGTCAACCATGTCCCATATTAGGAACTGATAAAGGCTTGGCAATAAAACTTGAACAAATATGATTAAAACGCAATAGGGAATACTCCAGAAGCCTTAACATTTAGTAATATATAAACCAGTTTGGCATTTCTGTTCTGACTTAGAGTTTTGGTGTGACTGACTGACCCCAAAAGGTATTGGATCAGTATATATATCTTTCTCTGAAGGAGGTATGGTTCTCCTTGAAATTGATTACATGTATACATCTGCAGTCATGGGACTGCATACATATCTGCTGACCTCATCAGATCCAAACACAGTGAAAGTTTTAAAACACAAGAATAGGAAGCATAAGATGACTTCTCTGCTTACTTTAGCAGGAGCGTTCAAATGTCAAGTAGGAATGGAAACTATACCAGAAGAAGGCAAAACTCAAGACAGCAACTGAATGTTCCAAGAAACAAAAGTATATAAGGAGAAGGACAGATGAGAAGGAAAGAAATGAGGAAAAGCCGTAAATATAATGGCAAGTATAGAGATCTTGCAGAATATCCTCATGTTGATTAGGATTTGAAGCAGGAAGGAGAAGTGAGTTGAAACCAAATGATGAAAGTTTGATAATGGCAGTCCAGTATAGTGGATGACGTACACATTGATTTACAAAATCCTTTGACCATGTGGGAGAAACAGACAAATGTAGGTTATGTAAAAAAAACTGGAACCAGTCGCAGATCTTCTTGCTGGATGTGATACACTTATAGCAGAGGGCTTGTGCACTGAAAGGCACAATATGTGGCAAGATTGTTACACTGGGGATTGTGCAATCACTACAGTATAGAAGTAGCGGAGAAGCATTGGAAACATGAAACACAAAGCATTATAGAGAATGATGAAATGTACATCACAATGGGATCGCCCATTACCAGCAGTTCAGAAAATAGATGTGAGAAAACCAAAGATAGTAATCCATGAAAAAAGACAAAAGTAGCATTGATCATTGAAACTGCTACACCTAGTGATTATAGTGCCTTACATACAGCGAGATACAAAGTCATTAAATATCAGGATTTGCACGCAGAAATGAGAGCAATGTGGAAAAAGGATACCCAGACAGTTCCACTAATAGAAGGAACAGTGGGTCTAATAAAAAAACAAGCTACAGTCATATTAGATATGCTACCAATACATGTAACTACATATGAACTGCAGAGGGAGTCATTACTGGACACACTGTGAGTAATGGGGAGAGCACTTTTTGCTAACATCAAAGATTGAAACAATACTAATTTTATGAACTTTAATTCAAACCTGGCTTAGGAATAGGGTCCATTCTCATCATGGTATTAGAAACCCAAAAGACGTGGAGAAGTTAAGGAGAAATTAAACTGCAAGACAGAGATCATTATAGGACAATGAAGTTAGCAATGAAATTATAACAACTAGAAGAATGTTATTACAAAATATGTTCAATGCATATATCAAATAAAGTTGTGATAAAGTATACGGGCATAAGCACAGTTACACACAATTTGACTGTATCTTTAAGCAGAGTTACCCCACAAAATAATTGGATCTTCAAACTGGAATCATATATGGCATTTACTGTAACCTGTGCTGCATTGAAAAGTAATGCCATCAACTGATAAGCCATTGATTTGAGCCATTGATGTGGAAATTCAGCTGATATGGTTCTCTTGAAAGGAGTTAGCATGGAATAGTGGTTACAGCAATACTAGCTGCTGACTATTAAAATATTATCCATCATTTCAGAAGCTGTGGCATTGATTTAGATTACTTAGATGCCATCTGAGTTCCTTAATTGGGGGGACTGATGTTGTCTATCTCTATAACACTGGATGACAGACTATTCCAGCGTGGGTGCAATGTCTGCGAATCCTTTTTCTCTGGTGGTGAGTAGTGGCCTGGTTAAAAGTAGTCTGGAATTATTTCTAAGAGTATATGTTGGTTGTCTGTAAAATAGACCGCATTTTAAGGGAAGACAGTGTCAGTCATTTAGTAACTTATAAGCATGGGGGGGTTAGTAAAGGTGAAGCTCTAGCACACACAGGCAGGCATTTATATTTGAAAATAGTGTTGTGTGTCACTGTCAAACTTTACAAATCAAAATATTTTATTTTCTGTGGTTTGAATCGATGTGGAATTATGAGATAGTCCTAATGCAAAGAGTGTTAATCTGTACTCCAGTCTGGGTAAATTGATGGGCATAACATGTCTTATTTCTGGGATTAGCACATTTGAAATTCTGTATGCAATCTTGAGTTATAGTATTACTTTATTAATCATTAGTTTAGCATGTAGAGTGAATGTCAGGTTCTGGTCTAACAACAGTCCAAGGTATTCATATAGGTGGCTTTAAGTGAAAGGCAGCCTAAGAGATTTGTAATGGAGATTTCAATGCTTTTTTTAAGATTTTGATTTGTGCAAAAAAAAAAAAAAATGACATGTGTCTTTGAGGTATAACTCATTAGTTTTGCTTCTGGTTAGCTAATTCCAGAACAGCTCAAAGTTCTGCTGTGGTTCTTTAGCAACAGAGGCTGTATTTTTACTTGTTTTAGTGATTACAGTGTTGTCCACATACAGAAAACAGCCCAGTAGTATATATTTTCCAGGCTTAGTCATTAATGAACAGGTAAAATAAAACTGGTCCAATTACAGATCCCTGAGATGCTCTTAAGTACGTATTGTCAATGTCAGGCTGTACATATTATCCCCAGAGATTCTGAAATTTCTTCTTGAAATATAGTACATCAACCATAAAGTTACATCATTGTAAAATACTCTGGCCTTTAATTTATTAATCTGTACATTATGACTGTCCAGAAATATTGCCCCATTTAGTAGGTTGCCAACCATATTACTATATATTAGATTAATAAGAGGAAAATCTGCAGTTAGATTACTGAATTTTAGCCTAAAACCAAGCTGTTTGTGATGATGTGAGGTATTGCCAGGTATGCCAGGAAAATTAGGGCAGTGGATGTGTAACATATGCCGGCATAGTTAGCTGGAGTTTTTTAAAGAATTATATGTCATTTGTATATCAAGCTGATTTGCACAGATGCTTGTGCTAAACATGCATTTGTAAAGCTGCTTGTGTTAAAAATGTACCAACAGTGGGTCCTACTCGACAGAAAAGAATTACACTGGGATGTCAGACTATATTGTAACTGTTGAAATGACTATATTGTAACAGAGGATACTGGAAGAGAAGAGGTTAATCTCAGTCCAGCTAACTTTGAAAAATAGTCTGAAATTAAATGTTCTGGTTTAGGCCATAAATATTGTATCTTACAGTTATGACTGCAGCCAGAGATGAAATGTCTGTGAGAAGCCTGGCTTAGTAGCTCTGTAGGAAGAGTGGAAGTGTTAAAACTGTTTTACAGCTTCCAGATGCTGTAACATATCATAGTAAAGCTCTATGTGTGTGTGCATGGTAACAAGATTATGGCTCAGTTTCTAGCAAAGTGGGTAGTATGGGAACTAGAAGTCAGGTGACCAGATGTATGTGATGTTATTCTGTAACACAGCACTGAAATGGTGTTTTAATACTAGATGAGACAGAAGTCTCAGGGCAGACTGTTTGTGAAACCTGAGAAACAAAGACCACTCATCCACTTCATCTTACCTTGTTCTAGCAAGTGAACTAGGGAACAGTAATTCTTTAGATCAGTCAGGAAATATATAGTCAAATTAGTTAAGTATTGTTTTTCTCTATCTATGTGAACCTTTTCATATCTGTTAAGTAATATTTCCTGTGATTGAAACTCTGGTATTTATTGTAAATAAATATTCAGTATTTTCATGTTCTTTTATTATTTATTATTAAATATATTCAGATGTTTCATTGTAGGTGGTCTTTTAGAGAATATTTTAACCTTTGGGAGTACTTATATTTATTTGGTGATACTGTGGCTGCTCCTGAAAGCCTTGCAGCATTGGTCAAGCACGACCATTTGTATTAGTATTCATTTTACTCAGTATATAATTGGGTATCCTTGTAAGAGCCTTACAGTATCTGCATTTAGAGTGTACTAGTGACAGTATCTACTTTATAGTCTGTACAAAGGGGGCATAGCTGGTAAATCTGTGACAGCCTTTCCCAGGTGTGTGTGTGTGTGTGTGTGTGTGTGTGTGTGTGTGTGTGTGTGTGTGTGTGTGTGTGTGTGTGTGTGTGTGTGTGTGTGTGTGTGTGTGTGTGTGTGAAACTCAAATCTCAGAGTGTGACTTAAAAGCACACCTGGAGTCAAGGACACTTGAACTGGAGACCAAACATTTTGGAATTAGAATCAGTAGAGAGACTGCAGCAGGCAAAACCTATGGAATTAGCAGAGAGACCACAGTGTTTGGAAGCTGAAGAAAATGAGAAACATCACCAACATGACAGAGAGATGCTGACTCTTCATCAGGGTCATGGAGGTAATGGGGAAGGGAATAACTGAACCCCAGAAGCAATACAGGTCAGTAAATTTCTTCCACAGTTTGCAGAGGGTGATAATTTTGACAGTTTTATTCATATATTTGAAATAGTATGTAAACAGTTTAATGTTGATCAAGGTCTCTGGGTACAGTTCCTGACCCCATTACTCCATGGTAAAGCTGTAACTGCTGTTTCTAAATTGTCTGATACTGATTGTTTAAACTATGATAAAGTTAAACAATGTTTATTGGAATGCTTTAAGTTAACACCTCAGGCTTACAGAAAAATGTTTCATTAGCACAGACACAAGGCAGATGAAAGTGCATGTTATTATATTTCTGAGGTAAGCACTTATTTTCATAGGTGGGTGAGTGGGTGTCAGATCAAAACTTTTGAGAAGCTGGCAGACCTTTTGGTGAGGGAACAAACCCTTAGCACTTTGCCTGAGGACATGAGAATCTGGTTGGCAGATCGGGAGTGCAACTCTACAGATGAGCTGGGGAAAAAAGGGGATCTCTACTTAGCAAGCAGAGCATCACTGCACAAGAAGGAGATACCCAGTGCTGCACATGGATATAAGGGAACCCATAATGGGTAGCCTAAACCACCCCAACAGAGTCCACCAGTAATAGCGGAAGCCACTAGTTCAGGTACATGGCCTGGATCAAGGGTTAGATGTCTTAAATGTAACCAGTGGGGCTATGTAGCATACAGATGTCCATGGAAGCAAGGTGAGAAACAAAAAGGGGGGGAAGCCAGCAAGTGGGAATAACAGTATGCCAGTGTTAAGTTGGCTGGAGACAACAGGGGTACCAGACTATCACCGGAGTTTATATCCTATCTTAGTGGATGGAAAACAGGCCATTGCTAAGAGAGAGACACAGCCTCTGATATAACCATTGTGAAGCCTGCAGTGGTTGAGGAGCAGTACTTGCTTGGGCAGTCCACTCCAGTTGGAGCTTTTGGAGGGACCCCATTCCTAATGCCTTTGGTCGGTGATCACCTTGACTGGAAAGGTGGAAAAGGAACCAAGCAAGTAGGTGTGTTTGAGGATATCCCTTCAGATGTGCTGATAGGGACCTTAATGCAGTACCTTATGTGCATGCAGTTACATGCAGTCAGGCTTGGAGACAGGCATGTGGGGCTGGTAGCCTGGGGGAGACCTAGACAGACCCTACACCTGAAGCCAGGGCTGGTGAGGTGGCTGTTTCAGGGAGGGAGCCACCCTGTAGTAATGAGCCTGAAGGTAAGCCACAGCTGCTGGTAGGTACTAATGTAGCCTTGGACAGAATGACTGCAAGGACAGAGGCGAGTGGTAGTACCCAGGCTGACAGTGAGGCACCACTGTCAGAGGATACCAGGCTTCCTCTGGAAAAAGATCTGGAAAAGGTCACAAAGGTAGAGTAGAGACAGGCTCAGCTCTCAGATGTACCCTAAGAGGCTTGAGATAGGTAGCTAGGGAGGCACATGATTCTCATGGAAAGGGACACTCTGTATACTGGAATAAAGAGTTACTATATAGAGAGAGTGGACCCTTGAGGGATGGATAGAGGGTAGGGTAATACAGCTGTTGGTAGTGCCCAGAGCCTACTGTCTGGCACTTCTAGCCATAGCCTATGACATTCCTTTTTGCAGGACATATGGGCATAAACCATACCAAGAGATGTATTATACAAAACTTTTATTGGCCTGGGATTACAATGGATGTAATAGAGTATTGCAGAACCTGTGAGTAGTGCCAAAAAGTAGGCAAGGCAGGGGACAAGGTCAAAACTCCTTCAGTGCCTTGCCTGTGATTTAGGAGCCATTTCAGAGGGTAGCTATGGATATTAAGGGGTCCTCTGAGTACCCCAAGTTCCACAGGGTCTAAAAGATATCTTGAGGCAGTGGTTCTGTCCACCATCAAAGCATGTGAAGGTGGCAAATGGTTTGCTAGAGAGTTTCAGCAGGGTAGGTTTCCCGTGGGAAATACTGATTGACAGAGATGTGAATTTCATGTCAGACCTGCTGGCTTGTCTTTGGGAGTGCTGTGGGGTGAAGCTCCTAATGACCACCTCCTACCACCCCAAGACTAATGGCCTTGTGGAGAGCTTAAAGTCTACACTAACAACCATGCTATGGGCAATTGTAAACCAGTTCAAGAGAGAGTGGGACAAATATTTGCCCCATCTGCTGTTTGCATACAGAGAGGTACCCCAAACATTCAAAGGTTTTTCATCCTTTGAGTTGTTGTACAGATATAGGGTGAGGCACCCTTTAAATTTGATTCTTGATGAATGGGAGGGTGAGTTTGCATCCCACAAGGAATATTTTGTGGCATATGTCCTAAACATCAGGACAAGGCTTAGGGAGCTCATGTGCTTGGCCCAGGAGAATGTGGCAGGAGCCCAACAGCAGAAAAAGGTTTGGTATGACAGGAATGCTTTAGCCTGAGAGTATGCTGTG
The DNA here is from genome assembly GCF_019279795.1 of Protopterus annectens. Taxonomy (NCBI): domain Eukaryota; kingdom Metazoa; phylum Chordata; order Ceratodontiformes; family Protopteridae; genus Protopterus; species Protopterus annectens. The sequence goes on along the minus strand of NC_056737.1, from coordinate 456,878,339 downwards.
GGACAGCAGGTTATGGTTCTCATGCCTGTCAGACACAGTAAGCTGTAGGTAGCTTGGGAGGGACTGTTCAAAGTGGTAAGGAAGGTCAGTGATGTTAACTACATGGTTGAAATGCTAGGCAGGAGGCAGGGGCACAAACTATACCATGTTAACATGATCAAGCCTTACCATGATAGGGAAGCCCTTGTGCTGAATATTTGCAGAGGGTGGCAGGAGGAGTCTGAGGGGGGAATCCATTGCTACATTGAGCCAGCCAGCAACATGCTAAGTTATTAAGGTGGGTCCTAGTCTTGCAGGCATATGACATGACAGTGCAGCACCATATTGGGTCAGAAATGTCAATGCAGATGGGTTTGCAAGACAAGGTATGGGTTAATGTGACAAGCTCATGTCCCTCAAGCCACATTTCTCAAGGGTCACTTGAAAAACTAGCTTGAGTCTTCAAAGGGGAGAGGTGTGACAATGTGAGGTACTGCCAGCTATACCAAGAGAAGTAGAGCAGTGGATGTGTAGCATATGCCAGCATAGTTAGCTGGAGTTTTGTAAAGAATTGTATGTCACTTGTATATCAAGTTGATTTGTACAGATGCTTGTGTTGAAAAATGTACTTGTAAAACTGCTTGAGTTAAAAATGTACCAACAGTGGGTCCTGCTGGACAGGTAAAAGTAATACACCGGTATGTCAGATCGTATTGTAACTGTTGAAATGAATATATTGTAACAGAGAATACTGGAAGATAAGAGGTTAATCAGTCCAGCTAATTTTGAAAATAGTCTGAAATTAAATTACCTGGTTTAGGTCATAAAGATTACATCATACAGTTCTCACTACAGGCAGAGATTAAATGTCTGTGAGAAGCCTGGCTTAGTAGCTCTGTAGGAAGAGTGGAAGTGTTAAAATTGTTTTACAGCTTACAGCTGTTGTAACACATCTTAGCAAAACTCTGTCTGTATATGGTAACACATAAGTGCACATTTCTGGTTCAATTTCTTGTAAAGAGGATAGTGTGGGAACTAGAGGTTAGGTGACCAGATGTATATAATATGATTCTATAATCCAGCACTGAAATGATGTTTTAAGTCTAGATGAAACAGAAGTCTCAGGGCAGCCTGTTTCTTAATCCTGAAAAAGAAGGACCACTCATCTACTTCATATTGCCTTGTTCTAGTAAGTGAACTAGGGAACAGTAATCTTCTAGATCAGTCAGGAAAATATTTTGAGATTAGTTATGTATTGTTTTTCTGTATCTGTGTGAGCCTTTCCATCTGTGTTATTTTTAATATTTCCTATGATTGAAACTCTAGTGTTTACTGTAAATATTCAGTATTTTCATGTTCTTTTATTAGTTATTATTAAATATATTTAAACTTTTCATTGTGGCTGGTCTTCTACAGAATATTTTAATCTTTGAGAGTACTTATATTTGGTGACACTGTGGCCACTCCTGAAAGCCTTGCTGCATTGGTCAAACTCTAGCATTTGTATTAGTATTGATTTCACTTGGTATAATTGGGTATCCTTGTAAGAGCTTTAGAGTAGCTGGCTTTGGAGTGTTCTGGTGGCAGTATCTACCTTACAGTCTGGCCAAAGAAGAATGGCTCGTAAATCTCAGGTGTGTGTGTGTGTGTGTGTGTGTGTGTGTGTGTGTGTGTGTGTGTGTGTGTGTGTGTGTGTGTGCGTGTGTGCGTGTGTGTGTGTGTGTGTGTGTGTGTGTGTGTGTGTGTGTGTGTGTGTGTGTGTGTGAGAAACTCAGATCTCAAAGAGTGTGTCTGTCAGCTACTTGGAGTAGTGACACAAAGCACTAGTTTCACAGAGAGAGTAGTGGAGGTCTTGGCTTGAAACACTCAGCTGAGGACTCACCTCTACAGTTGTGTCATCGGGGAATCTAATTTGGTGCCTGGAGAGAGAGAGGGAAACCCAGCCCTAGGACTGATTGCATTCCATGTGTGCTCTTAAGGGAAATAGTGCTTGGTGCAGAGAGCTGCATCTGGAAATACTTTGTGTATCTAACTTTGCTCAAAGTGAATGTGCCTCACCAGTGTCAGTGGTGAGGTCTGAGGCTCCTTGATTACTGGGCCAGAGGATGGACATCAAACTGTTTCCCCTGAAATAATACCATTCTTGGATATGTGGTCTGTGATTTGTTCATATATTAATGTTTTCAGGATTTTTGCAAGAGCACATAAGCTGGCTGGTTGGTAGCAAATGGAGGCTGTGGTGGTTATGGAATATTTGATAGTGGCATATTGAAACTATGTTTGCACCTCGGTTTAATTTCTCCAAGTCTTCTGAGTTTCTAATGCCTTGACGAGAATGGACCCCATTCCTAAGACAAAGTATGATTAAAGTTCATAAAATTAGTACTGTTTCAATCATTTATGTTAGCCAGAAGTACTCTTCGCAGCACCTGCAATGAGCCCAGAACTGACTCCTTCTTCAATTCATATGGAGTTACATGTACTGGTAGCATATCTAAATATGACTGCAAATTATTTTTTATGAGACCCATTGCTCCTATCACTATTCAAGCTGTCTTGGTATCATTCTACCACATTGCCCTCATTTCTGCCTGCAAATCTTGGTATTGTATGACTTTGTATCTCTCTTTATGTAAGACACTGTAATCAATGGGGATAGCAATGTCAGTGATCAATGCAACTTTTGTCTTCTTTTCATGGACTACTATATATGATTTTCTTACATCTATTTTTTTGAGCTGCTAGCAATGAGTGATCCCATGTAATATAAACATCATTCTCAATAATGCTTTGTGGGTCATGGTTCCAATGCTTGTCAGCTACTTCAATATTGTAATGTTTGCACAATTCCCAATGTAACAGTCTTACCACATTATTATGCCTATCAGTATACAGGCCCTCTGCCATTAGTGTATCACAGCCAGTAACAAGATGTGCAAGTTTCCAGTTCTGTTTTACAGAACCTGCATTTATCTGTTTCACCCACATGTTAAATGAACATTTTAAACCAATGTGTACATAGACCACTATCCTAAGCTGCTAATATTAACCTTTCATCTTTTGGTTTAAATTCATCTCTCCTTAACCATTCCTGCATCAGATCCTTATTGACATGAGGTTGTTCAATGAGTTTTTTGTACTTACAACTATATTTATGCCTTTTCCACATTTTTTTGCCTTCTCATCTGATCCTTTTTATATTATTTCGTTTTTTGGCACACTCCGTTGCTGCCTAATTTTTGTCTATTTCCGGTTTGGTTTCCATTCCCACTTGACACCAATATTCTTCTGTTAAACTGAGCAAGGAAGTCATCTTAGATTTCTTCTATTCATGTTTAAAACCTTTCACTATGTTTGGAGCTGGTGAAATCAACAAATACGTATGCAGTCCTATAATTGCAGAGCTATACATATAATCAATTTGAGGAAGCCCATACCTCCTTCAGAACTGGGAATATACATTCTTGGTATACACTGATTTTATATATCATTTGAAAAGCGTGAAGCATTTTTCTTGTTTCCTGTCCAACTAATCCAATACCTTTTGGGAACAGTCAATCACATCAAAACTGTAAGTTAGAACAGGAAGAGCACATTGGTTTATAACTTGGACTTTGTTCCTAGATGTCAGGGCTGTTTCTAGTATTAATTTTAGTCATGTAAAATATTCCTTACTGATTTTTGTTCCCATTTTTTCATGTTTTGTTGTTGATCCTTCATCAGTTCCCAAATAATTATACACTTCTTCCTGCTCAAGTTCCTATATATCACATTCCTGTCCAAGATTGATATGTTCTTGGTGCTACAGCTTTCCTGCCTTAGATAGTCAAGATGGGTGAGTGGTCTTTGTTGTCAGATCCAAGACAGAATACAGAATGCTGCTGAGACTTCATCCTCTCTAATATTAAAACATTATTTCTGTACAGAATGGCATCATATACATCTGGTCATCTGACTCTGTTCCCCAGACAATTCCCTGTCACTAGAAGCTTAGCATTTATGTGTTACCATACATGCAGACAGAGCTTTGCTCAGATTAGCTGCAGCTGCTGGAAGTTATAAAACAATAAAACCATTCCACTCTTTCTACATCAGCTACCAGCTATTCTCTAGCATAGGCATTGCATTTCTGGCTCCATTAAAAACTATGGGATAACATCTTTATGGCTTTTAACCCATAAAGTATTTATTTTCAAGAATATTTTTTAAAGTCAGGTGGATTAAGATTAACCTCTTCACTTCCAGTATATGCTGTTACAATGTATACATTTAAACAGGTGCAATAATGCATGCACATCTCTTTTCCTTCCAGCAGGGTACACTGTTGATACATTTTAACACAAGCAAACCTCAGAAATGCATTTTCAGCACAAGCATCTATATAAATCAGTTTGCTCTACAAATGGCATATAATTATTTACAAAATTCCAGCTAACTGTGCTGGCATATGTTACAAATCTACTGCCCTATTTCTGCTGGCATGGCTGACATTACCTCCTATCATCACAGGAGGGTGTATCTTATACATCTGTAAACACTCCTTTTCCCATAAATGTGGGATGCTGTCAAATGCTTTTTTGTAATCTATCCATGCCATACTTAGATTCTTCCCCCTTTTACAATTCTCCATTGATTCCTCCACTTTTTACTTTTTTTCTTCTCCATTATGACCTTATTTAACAACAAATGATCCTTTGTGCCATATAACTTCCTATTGTAACCCTTTTGTTCTATTGCCATGATTGAGTTTTCTTCTAAATGACTACAAACTTTGTTAGCATCAATTCCAGTATATAGTTTATACATCATCAGAAGGCAAGTCCATTGGTCTACAGTGGTCTACAGTTTTTAGGATAGCTTACAGGTTTCACTCTTAAGAACGAGTATCATTTTTCCTGTTGTTAACCAGGTTGGTGCCTTTTTGGGGGTGCGCATATAAGTATTTCTTACTAAGGACTAAATCTTCATGTAAAGATGTTGATACATTAAGCCAGAAATTAGGTACTGCATCTGGGCCTGGGGTTTTCCATTTAGGAGTATTTCTTAATTTTGTTTCAGTTTCTCTGGCCATTACTTCATTCCATTTCATATGCTACATGTTTGAACTTCTTACTGTTTCTTTTATTTCTTCTATACTTTCAGCATCTTTGTTATGTTCCAGAGGGCCTTCATAGATATTTCTCCAAAATGCATCTACTTCTTGTTTTTGGTGATGTTTCTTTGCTTTTTGCTTTGTTTACCAATTCTGTATAAACTTTTCTGAGTCGTCAATGAATTGTTTATTTTGTACTTTTCCTTTATATTTATTTGCATGCCTTAATTTATTATTTGCAGTAGTATATGATAGATCATGGTCTGTTGTAATACTATGTGCTGCTTTTATTACATCAGTCTTTCTTTTTATTGATCTGTTTCCTCCTCTGTACTCTTCTAACAGTGACATTTCTTGTCTAAATTGCTTTATAGATTCTCTATTCAATACTTCCATGATGGCATTTGATTTCTTCCCTTCTTTTCCCTTTTTACCCTGTATTTTTTGTGGTAAGACTTTATCTGTTATTAATTTAGCAGCACAGTAATTTAGCAGCACAGTGATATATTCTATTTATTTCTGTTATATCACATGAATTTCTGTTAATGGTCTTGAATACTGTATAAAAACAATCTCTTCAGTTTTACCCGGTATTGGAAAGCAGTCAGTAAATAAAAAACAACCAATATAAGCCAGTCAGGTCCTTCCACAAGAATACTTTTAATAAATTAAACAAACAGTAGAAACCAACAGTAAAAATGGAATATACAGGTTAAGTGCTTTTGTCCAGCAATTTGGACATCTTCAGAACCATAAGTAAAGAGTTTAAAAGTTGTAAATGAAAGAACACACCCACAAATGTGTCCAGTGAACACACACACACACACACACACACACACACACACACACACACACACACACACACACACACACACACACACACAATATACATACTAGTTACATCATCAGTTGCTAAACGCAAAACAAGATAATTGAAATCAATGAATATAAAAATCCATTATCCACAGTAAAATCATAACCAGTAGAAAAAAAAACTAACTTCTGAAGAATGCTTCTTTAACGCACTTGTTATAGAAATCATTCATTGAACCCCGGAAGGTTTGTCACGTCAAGGTTTAGTTGCCAATACATGAAGCAACCTGTTCTCCCAGTCACCAGTAAGTGGTGATATCTTTAGCTGTTTCAAAACTAAAAAAAAACTCTCAAAGTTTTTGCAACAGATTGAGTGCCTAGCCAAGGCACTCTTGCTGTCTTTTCAATGAATACTGTATTGGTGTTGATAAATATGTTTATTAGGACTGTTTTTAGTCTATCCCACATAGAATGTGGGATAAGTAGAACAGGTTGCTAAATAAACTATCTCTGCGTGTTGCAGTATAAAAAGGTGTTGTTATCCCATGCAGATATCTTACTTAATACAAAACCCTTTCTATTCACATTAATATAAGCACATTAGCTGCAATGCCCGCATTTCCTTGTAGCTGATACCCCATAACTTCTGGTTGATCTCTCAAGTAAAGATTTTATATTCGGTTTATTTTTGTATGTGAAAGTAGGAGGAGTACTAAACAGGTGGCAAATACTATTATCACACTGTAAAAACTTCCAATTTTTCCATATGATGTTTTCAATATCTTTCACGTCACCTACATAAAACAGCACCGTATTGTTGGATGCATCAAACTTATAATTTATGTATTTATTGACACTTGTTGACCAGGAAAGTCCGACTGAGACAGGAGCCCATTTTCAGCTGAGGCCCGGGGAGAAAAGCTCCACAAACAAATTATGATAACACACCCTGGGATTCAATAAACTCCATGCAGGAATAGTGCTATTCCTGCGCGGAGTGGTTCGTGTCCGTATAGCACAGCAGCGCACCTTGCATATTCATGAAGGCGTGCTGCTGTGTAATCTACATGGAAATGAACCATGAACAAGTGCAGGGGGTGTGTTCAAGTAGTTCATGGACATTGAACATGCCTCCTGCACTCAGAAAGTGCCATACAGCACTTCCTAATAGGATATGGCTTAATATTAGATACTCTAATATTATGCCAGTATTTCAGTGTCCGCAGACACTAAAATGAAATAAATGATCCTTTCAGTGTCCGCAGACACTGAAATACATACAGCAGCAGGAAAGCAATCCAGGGGGTGTGTGACAGGTTCTGTGACACACTCCCTACATTGTAAAAGTGCCGTACAACACCTCTGCAACCTGCTAAAGCAAGAAATGTATACAAATGCACAAATAATGGGGAATAAATCCCTGAAAAGGGACACATCATACACATTGCCCTCACAAACTTAGAAAGTTGATAGAAAACAGGTCATGCATTAGTATGAATTACCAAAGGATAGAAGTATGAAACCAAATGTATGCCAATATTCCCTGACAGCAGTCCATGTGGACAAAGGCACAAATAATGGGGAAAAAAACAATAAAAATAGGGACACTTCTAAAAAATTGCCCTCACACACTTAGAAAGTTGATAGAAAACAGGATATGTATTAGCAGGAATCTCTGAAGGATAGAAGCCTGAAAGCCAAATGTATGCCATTATTTCCCAATTGCAGTCCTCAATGACTTGTCAGAACACCACAATACTCACTATATAACATAATATAATAATAATAGTATATATTTTTTCTAGGCTAAGGAATGTTTAAGCGTAGCTATGTGCGTGTACGTGTTATGGCCCTCCGCTTACCATAGCTGAAACATTCCATAGGAGATAAATACAAATATACAGGTAACATTTTCCAGCCAAGATAGTGTAGTGGTTAGAGTTCTGGCTTTACATGCAGGCACTCACAGTTCAAGTACTAAAGAAGGAAAGTTATTTTTATATGGGAAAGTATTGTTAAAATTATTTTTTTAAACTTAAATTATGTAGCAACTGTTTTTTTGTCAACCAGGGTAGTGTAGCTGGTGTACAATGTAAGTGTGGGTGCATATAACATATGAAACCATCCATGAACACACAAGTACTCCATATAGTATAGTCACACCCCTTGCCAATGTAAGGAAAGCACATATAGGGATGTCATGTAAAGTACATCATATACACTTAATAAATGAAGTCAGTCCTCTGATATATTTAAAAAATGAAAAGTGAGCAATGGTTAGCAATGCTCAGCTATGCTTGGCAAGTGTAACCATTGCTAAGATATGAATGCTAAGCAGCAGGTAGCTCAGCTAACTAGATTTGCACACTGTTAAACACTGCTCAACAACTTCCCCTTTAAGCAGTGTTAAAATCGGCTTAGTGGATTTGTGCACTGCTTAGTGGAGCTTAACCTTTTTAAAATGGTCCAATGACAGCAACGGGTGGGAATATTGCACTATTTATATGGTGCAGGCGGAAATACAGCCATAATCTATTAGAGTCCATCTGTGCAGATACAATGGCTGGCATAGGAGAGGGAGTGCACTTTTGGGAGCAACTCAGGAGCATTCAGGAGTCCAGGTTCATGGTTGGACTCCTAGTTAAAAGCCATGAGGAGAGACTGTTGCAAGGTCAGTACCAGGGCTGCCAATAGAAAGCGGAGGCCTGGGACTGTCTCGCACATGACCTCACCAGTGCTACTGGCATCCCCCAGACTGGTGAGCAGGTACAGCACCACTATGCAGACCTAAAGCATAAGAAGGGGGTGCTCTTGGACCAGTGGATTCAAAATGGATGGGCCCAGAATGTTCCAGTAGTGTGTAAGTATCACTATCAAGTAGTTTATTGCAAATAGTAACCTGAGAATGTGATAGACAGATATGCATAATGTGTGTTTTTCTCCCTTACAACTGCAGCAGAGAGGGCTGTGAACATCGAAGCCCATGGTGACAGACTGCTGAGGCTGTGCCAACAGGCTGGTGATTACAAATCTATTTTGCAGCAGTATATTGTTAAAATAGCTAAGGAGTACATTACTTACTGCTAATAGGTGTACTGTTACTGTGTGAACTGGCTAAATAAAAAGTATCACTGACAAATATTGAAGTACAATAAAGACCCTTAAAAAACTGGTTGTGTTTATTCTGGTATGTTGTTGTAGACATATATAAAATGTATACAGGTTCTTCAAGCAAATATGGCTGTGACAGCATACATTAACTGAGGTGCATCTGTGAACAAGCTGTTAGGAGAAACGGGTGAAGCTGTAAAATGAGATATAAATTAAATTGGAAATATACTGCACTAAGGTCTGAACCCTGAATAGTAATGTGTCAAGTATCAATGTGTGTGTACCATGCAGCATTGCCTTGTGTTAATCTTTGCTTTCCAGGTTGTAGTAATCCAAAGGAGTAATGCACAATACAATAACTATCTGTCATGCATGCATCACAGAATTACAAGTTCAGACTGTCTAACCAAGAGACTATCAGGCAGAAACCATTGAAACAAGAAACAGGAGTGCCCCAGTAGCTCAGTGTGATGACAAGTAGCTTAGTTGTTAATTTTGCACACCCAGACACGGTTCGAATCCAGAGAGTGGTACTAAGATGTGTGCATATCTACACACAAGGAATCAGGAATAAATGTGAAAACAGTCAGGTAGTGTTAACAGATATATTCCCCACAGATTTTACAGGTAAGTAAGTAAATGTTGCCAGTAGCTGTATGAATGGTATGCTAATAAACTGTGTACAACTGTCCAATTGTCCCACCACATGCCTGCAAATGACAGCAGGGAAGGTACATACAAATATGCACTCTTCCTGAATCATACCTCTCAACTGTACAGATATTCAATGAATGTGCAGATATTTGTCTCAGATTTTTGGCCAGTTTTACATAAAGTAGTGGTGTCATGGCAACTCAGTGGCAAACCATTATAGACTGAAGTTAGAATATAATGATAGACATGTCAGATGTCATATCCATCAGAAAAGCCATGCAAATGCAAAACCTGTTATTAGATCAGATTTCTAAGTTTATAAGAGCAGTATCTAAAAATTGTCCATACTAATGGTCCTTTGTCCCACTCTTATGTATGGCTTTGTCCAGATGTCATGCTCTAAGAGGTTGAGAGGTATGTTTACAATACATGCCTCTCAAGTATCACACTGTCATGGCTAGTGGTCACTGTTGCAAATAATCCTGGACACAGATAGGAAACTAGTTGACATATGCCAGTAGCACACTCACATAACAGCAGTTCAGGGTACACCTCCTATGCCAGATATGTAACCCTGACATGTACAAGTCTAATCATGTACCCAGAGTTATCACAGTTTGCCTAATACCATTCCAGGCTGACAGTTTAATAGGTATGTTTGTACTACAGAAGCTATGGCCATAGGTAGATGTAAAGCGAGGGCAGACCTGTAGAGTATTGAGTAGTACTGTTGTGGAAAATAGAAGCATAAACAGTTGTTAATGGATTTTCTGCCCCCCCACCCCTCATCTGCATCAATAATTATCACTCATATACTACGGGTATGTTGTGTTCCAACCCTAATGGTGGGACTTGTGTTATATTATTGTTAATATAACATAATATGTTTGATTGCTTGCATGTTAACATATCTTGTTCAAATACCATTGTTGGTGGCCTGTTGCTGTCAATATTACTGGCATGCTGTTACAATGCATACTGTTGTTCCATTTATGTAAGTGTTCTGTTTGCTATGCAACTGTTTCAAATCTGTTTCATGGGGTTAATTGGAACACCCATGCATGCTGTAATAACTAATCCTGAAATGTGCTGTTCATGACTAACCAACATATTTTGTAAAACCTCAACACCATAGTGCGTTTGGGAAGGCAGATCTCAGCAGACCCACCTGTTCCACTTCATCTGGCCATAGCACCAGGCCCCAGCACATCTAGGCCACAAACCCAGATCTCCTCTGTCTGCTGGTCCTGCACCACCTTTGGGTGGAACCACTGCAGGGGATGGGGCCTGTCCCCCCCCCCCGGGATTGGGCACAGACAGGAGGCTGGCACCCGCAGTCAGGTCCAGGGTTTGGTGCACATCACCATTTGATCCAAGTTTGGAGAGCAGCTGCATCAGATTGAGGGCCGTCTGGCACACCTCAAGGGGCAGGCTGCCCCTCCTGTCCAGCCCCAGGACAGCTACCTTTGGGGCCGTAAAGGTGCAGTGGTGACTGTCCATGGGTGTGGATCTGAGTCCCACTGCAACCATATGGGGGCCCAGGGGCTTCAAATTCCCAATCACCCTCCCTGTCAAATGTGTTAACCTCCCCTCATGTGTCATATATCGCCCCTGTCTGCTGTCTTGTCTTTCTCCCTACCCAACTTACCTCCCCAGATGTACCTAATCCTTCCCATACACCCCACTCTCACCTTAAAAAAAAGAAAAGGGCATCTGTCCCCAAAAGAATATTGCCCCATACATAGACCATTTCACACACATGTCCACTGGACACATGTAATCTGGTCCAATTGGCTTGACAACACATTTCTGTTGTCCTCACCCCTCTCTCTGGGGTTTGAGTGTCCAAATTCACCTCCAGATTCTGTACAAATGCACAGCTGTTGATGTATAAGAAATGGACAGCTATGGGCCTTCCCTATAACCATCCTGCACATCCCTAGCTATCTTTCATATTGTGTTTCCCTCTGCATACCCCTTTTTCACCACTTTCCTATAACCCCTTTTTCTTTTTTTTTAAAGAAATTAGCACAGGTGTAAGTGGGTGTAAGCCAGAGTAAACAAGTTTGCATGATGCTAAGTGAAGCCAACACAGGTTAGCATCTGTATGGTTAACTGTATGTTAGCATCACTTAGCATCACTCAATCCTGCGCAAACCCGCTTACAACTGCTTAAAACTGCTTTAATCACTCTGTTTCTATCAACCACTGTTCTGCCTAGCAACAAAATAATCAGCCCTGCCAAATCTTGAACCCAGGCCCCTGTACACCATAGCCAGAGCAATGTATCACTACACCATTTGAGCTGTAGGGTTGCTGATGCTTTTTCAGACATATCATGCAGTAGAGTCATTCAACAGTAGGGAAAAGATTCTGTAGAATCAGTCAGGTGCTGTATATATACATATACACATGTGTGTGTGTGTGTGTGTGTGTGTGTGTGTGTGTGTGTGTGTGTATGTATATATATATATATATATATATATGTGTGTGTGTGTGTGTGTGTGTGTGTGTGTGTGTGTGTGTGTGTGTGTGTGTGTGTGTGTGTGTGTGTGTGTGATGCATATATATGGAAAAATATATACATAATATAAATAGAGATAAACATATAAAATATATATATATATATATATATATATATATATATATATATATACATATACACACAAACACACGCTTATATATATATATATATATATATATATATATATATATATATATATATATATATACTCATAACAGGTAGTGGAGTCATACCTCAGAAGCATACCTCGCAACCTCTTAGTGCAAGAAATCTGGCCAAAGGCTGTCCAAATGAGGGGGACAATGGGCCAAAACTAGGGACATATTTTAAATATTGCTTTTATAAATGTAAAATACTGCCAGAGTAACAGGGTTTGTTTCAGCATACATGTTCTGAAGAATATGAGTTCTGAAACTGAAATGTATGTCATCATTTACTGACTGAAATCCTCAGATCATCACAGTGATTTACCAGGGAAATAAAAATAATGAATCTGTGGAACAGACCAGAAATATGAGCAATAAACCTGGACATTCTGAAACAATCCAGCCAGTTGAGAAGTAGGCTCAGAACCCCTTAGTGCAATGAATCTGGACCAAGCCTGACAAAGTAGGGGAAGAAAGCCATGAAAATAAGGACATATCTGAAATATTGTAGTAGATAAATTGACACAGTTGCTGCAGTAACACCCTCCTGTCTGTCCTAACATATATTGACTGAAATAGCACAAGTCCAACACTCAGTTACTTCTCACTAGTTAGTGACTTAAATCCTCACATTATTCCACTGATGTGTCAGAAATACACAACACTTATGGGGGGCAGGCAACAGTACATCCTACAAATATCTGGACAGAAAATCACATTAGGGAAACATCACTCAGCTGCTAAGCATGTCACCAAGCACCGTGCAAACTACAGTCAGACTGACACAACACTAACCCAAATCCACTATGGAGAATTACACATGTATTTGAAAATATATCAGGCACTACAGGGATGTAACAGCACTGAAAAGCAGACACCAGTGTGAAAGTGCATACTCACAACCAATTTTACCACAGTCACAGTGACATACCAGTAAGCCAAATGAACAGTAGAGTATAAGGCCTGTGTGAACCAAAACATCTCATCATGTTTGCCACTCACACACTACCCCTACATATACTAACTCAATTCACAGTGTAGTATGATGCCTGACTGGTATGAGACATGTCTCAGTCTGCCCCTGCAAACATATACAGTCGATAGACCACCAGAAACTGAAGCATCATGCACAGTCAAATAGAAAAGGAGCCATAACACATATGTCTACCCCCTCCCTACACAGGGTAAATAAAATTTAGACACTACACTGCTACACAGTCCTATCAGTCTGTCAACAATCACCAGAAATACACAGACCTCTCAACTGTTCAGAGTCCCACAGAATGCCAGGTTTTGTCCTCATATATAAGGCCTCTTACACATAACATGTCTGGCATTCTGATACATCACTGGGATGGTATCAGGAATGAAGGTACTAAATAATGATATACCCTACCTATCAACCTCTTAATGCATGACATCTGGACAAAGCCTGACATACTTGGGCAACAGGGGCCCAAAAACATGGGCATATGTGAAATATTGCTGTTATAAATTGAGACAGCTGCTGGTGTAACAGCGTTTGTTGCAGCATATCTTTTCTGAGAGATATGAAGTCAGAAACACAAATGGATGATACCATTTACTGACTGCAATTCCCACAGTATACTACTGATTTTCCAAAGACAAAAAATGTCTGAGGAACACACCAAACATGAGAGTCCAAAATCTGGACATTCTGCAAATAGTCCTACAGTTGAGAGTTATGTCAACCACATAACACTGTCAGACTTAAAATCATGCAGAAAAGCCATGTCCACACAAGCCCTGTTAAACTAGCATTAATTCAACTGTATAACAGTAATACTTACATTCTGACCCTATGTCTGGAACATTCTTCCCCAGTTTGTTGGGCTGTCTCCACAGTTTTCATTGTAAGAGGTATTTCCAATTACCCTCTGTGATGTTGTTGTTCACAAACCTCCATGAAGTCCTCCTAATAGGCAAGGAAAAGGGGAAATGCCCACAAGAAGTACTCAGTTATAGGAGTGTGTGGCCATGCCATTTGCTATAGGAATAACACCACAGCTGTTCTGCATGCAATTAGCAAGTGAGGGACACCAACTGGTGCACAGGCCATCAGCTCTTCATGAGCCTTACCTACAAAAGGCAAGCTGCTGCCTATGCAAAACAGATGTATAGCCTACATGTGGGCAAGAGAGAGAGAGGCAGATAGACAGACAGACAAACAAACCAAACACATATTGGAATCAAACCAACCATACTTGTAAAAAAACGTATGTCAAAAACGTAAGCATGTAATGTAATGCAGTAAGGGTATGTAATAATGGTAAATAGGAAGTTCAACAAATATGTCTCAACAAGACTTGCTGTACTGATATATTGCTGATCAGAACCTATGGCCATACCATCTGGGTTTGTCTGCAGTGACATAGATCACAACTCAGGCCCCTGAGTCACCCCAGGAAAGGATGGCTCACATATGACTACTACTGGAGTGTGTGTTGAACAATACTGACTGTGACACTGCTAGGCTACTGGGATGCCGTAGATATCCATATGTTAATTATGAATACAACTATGATATACATGTTCGTCTCAGAAATGTGAGAGATCTATGCAAGGCATTTGCATAGTAAACTACTGTTGCAGATGTGTGTGTTGAACTACATGTGATATACTAAGCTCATACCATTCAACTGTCCAATGTTATGCACACTGACCATATGTGTGCCTCATATTTGTAGTCATTTACTCATAGAGTTGTGTTGTGTGTGGCAAATCATTGGCAACCTGTGAAGACTGACATTACAACATCTCCTTCTCTTTCTTTTGGCTGTTCCCGTTAGGGGTCGCCACGGCGGATCATCTGTCTCCATTTCTTCCTGTCCTCTGCATCTTGCTCTGTCACACCAACCACCTGAATGTCCTCTATCACCACAACCATGCACCTTATCTTAGGCCTTCCTCTTTTCCTCTTACCTGGCAGCATCATCCTTATCATCCTTTTCCCAACATACACAACATCCCTCCACAACACATGTCAAAACCAATATAATCCCGCTACTCTCTGACTTTGTCTCCAAACCGTCCAACCTGGGCTGACCCTGCAACATACATATTCCTAATCCTGTCCACCCTCATCACACCCAGTGCAAATCTTAATATCTTTAACTCTGCCACATCCAGCTCTGACTCCTGCGTTTTTGTCAATGTCACTGTCTCCAACGCATATAACAGCTGATCTTACTATCCTCTTGTAGACCTTCCCTGTCACTCTTAATGGTACTCGTCTGCCACAAATCACTCCTGACACTCTTCTCCACCCTCCTCATCCTGCCTGCACTTTCTTCTTCACCTCTCCCCCTCACTCATCATTACTCTGAACTGTTGATCCCAAGTATTTAAACTCATCCACCTTTGCAAATCATACTCCGTGCATCCTCACCATTCCTCTATCCTCCCTCCCATTCACACACATATATTCTGTCTTAGTCCTGCTGACTATCATTCCTCCCCTCTGTAGAGCATATCTCCACCTCTCCAGGGTCTCCTCCACCTGTTCCCTACTCTCACTATAGATTACAATGTCATCTGCAAACATCACAATCAATGGGGACTCCTGTCTGATCTTGTCTGTCAACCTGTCCATAACCACTGCAAATAAGAAAGGGTTCAGAGCTGATCCCTGATGTAATCCCACTTCCATCTTAAATGCACCTGTCACTCCCACTACAGAACTCACCACTGTCACACTACCCTTGTACATATCCTGTAGCACTCTTACAAATTCCTCGGCCACTCCTGACTTCCTTATACAATACCACAACTCCTCTCTAGGAACCCTGTCACATGCTTTCTCTAAGTACACAAAGACACAACACATCTCCTTCTGACCTTCTCTGTACTTCTCCATCAACACTGTCAGAGCAAACATCACATCTGTACTGCTCTTTCCTGGCATAAAACCATACTGATGACCACTAATCCTCACCTCCACTCTTAACCTAGCTTCCACTACTTTTTCCCATAACTTCATGCTGTTACTGATCAGTGTTATCCCTCTGTAGTTACTACAGCTCTGCACATCACCCTTATTCTTATAATCTGTACCCAAACACATTTTCTCCACTCCTCACGCATCCTCTCACTTTCCAAGATGACATTAAACAATCTGGTTAAAAAGACCACTGCCATTTCTCCTAAACACCTCCATGCTTCCACAGGTATGTCATCTGGACCAACAGCCTTTCCATTCTTAATCCTCTTCATAGCTGTCCTTATTTCCTCCTTGTTAATCTGTTGCACTTCCTGCTTCACTATCCCCACATCATCCAACCTTCTCTCTCTCTCTCATTCTCTTCATTCAACAGCCCCTCAAAGTACTCCTTCCATCTGCTCAACACACTCTCCTCGGTTGTGAGTATGGTTCCTTCATTATCCTTTATCACCCTTATCTACTGCATATCCTTCCTAGCTTGGTCCCTCTGTCTAGCCAATCAGTACAGGTCCTATTCTCCATCTTTGGTGTCCAACTTTTCATACAACCCTTCACATGCCTCATCCTTAGTCTTCACCACCTCTCTTTGCCATGCACCTCATTTCATAATACTCCTGTCTACTTTCTTCATCTCTCTGACAATCCCACTTCTTTGCCAACCTCTTTCTCTGTATACTCTCCTGTACTTCCTCATTCCACCACCAGGTCCTCTTGTCCTCCTTCCTCTGTCCAGATGTCACACCAAGCACCATTCTAGTTGTCTCCCTTACTAGCTCTGCTGTAGTTTCCCAGATATTCAGTAACTCTTCACTGCCACCCACTGCCTGTCTTAACTCTTCCCTGAACTCAACCTCACAATCACCCTTTTTCAATTTCTACCATTTGATCCTTGGTGTTGCCCTCACACTCCTCCCCCTCTTCTTGATCACCAACGTCATCCCACATACCAACATTCCATGCTGCCTAACTACACTTTCCCCTGTCACCACTTTACAGTCTCCAATCTCCTTCAAACAGACCCTCCTGCATAGGAGATAATCTACCTGTGTGCCTCTTCCTCCACTCTTGTATGTCACCCTGTGCTCCTTTGTCTTGTTAAAATACATATTCACCACAGCCATGTCCATCCTTTTTGCAAACTCCACCACCATCTCACCTTATGCATTCCTTTGCTTAACATCATACCTACCCATCACTTCCACATCCCCTCTGTTCCCTTCACCAGCATGCCCAGTGAAATCTGCTCGAATCACCTCTTTCTCACCCTTGGGTACACTCATCACCACTTCATCCAACTCACTCCAAAGTTCTTCTGTCTCATCCATCACACACACAACTAGCACTAATAACAGTCATCATTACACTATCAATTACCAGCTTCATAAACATCTCTCTATCAGACACTCTTCTCACTTTCAAAAACACTCTTGGCATACTGTTCCTTCAGGATAATCCCTACACCATTTATCCTCCCATCCACACCACGATATAACTATTTGGACCCAACTCCGATACACCTAACTTTATGCCCATTCCATTTGGTCTCCTGCACACACAATATATCAACCTTACTTCTGTCCATCATATCAGCTAGGTCTGTCCCCATACCAGTCATATTGCCAACATTAAAAGTTACTACTCTCACTACCACACTCCTAGCCTTTTTCCTCTCTTCCTTCCATATGAGCGTCAGACAGCCTCCAGGGTATGTCTGTGAATGCAATGGCTACTGTGCTATCAAATGACATAAGTGTGTTACAGTAATATTAAGAAAGTCTCACTAATTTTGGCCCATCACCCCCCATGTATGTGTGGTGTCCTCCAGATGTCCTGCTCTAACAGGTTGAGAAGTATGACTGAGCAGCAAGAGTGTAAATACAGTGTACCATAATGACATAGAATGGAAATGTATATCAGGTATTACCTGTGCACATGTATGTGTGTAGGTGTACCTGGAAGTCTCATAACAACAGACATGGGATGCAAAATGTCAGGTAAATAAGCTGTACATGTTGTACACATGCGTAATCTTAGTTTGTGTACATTCAACAGACATAAATTTCTACAGCTACTGGTTGTTGCATTGCCCTGACACAGACATGGGTACTAGAATAAGCATGATTATCAGGTTGAAATTAGAGAGGTGTCTAACTGTGTTATGACCTTGTGTCTATGCCTACTACAAACAGCTATATGACCACCTACATAGCTGTATGGACTCAGCAATACCTTACTTGTAAAACCTGTCTCCACCAAAGTAGAGTAATCCCATTTGCTGGACAGCAGCAATACACAAAAAACATAATTGGTCACTATATTGGCTGTACAAGGCAAAGTAGGAGCAGGCACCAACTTGGCAGCAAGTCAACCTTTGTCTGAATGAGCATATAAGGTAACAGGTGGATTACTGTAAGGCTAACTATGAGTACAAATTGGACACATCTACCAAGGGCAATCACAAGGTCATCTTCATATATATCTACAATCTCAGAGGCAACAACCCAACCCACCCTGTATTGGTGGTCAGTCACACCACATACACACACACACCATAGCAATAGCCAACCAGCTGCAGACAGGTTTAGATCAAACATCAACCTCCCTGGCTCACCATCAGTATAGGTGGATATGCACAGCACCCACACCCCTCCCCTCATCATTAGCGAGCAGGTGCATACTGCCTAATGAAAGTCAACAAAAGCAAGTCTCCATGGCACCTGATAACATTCCTGTCTGCATCCTACATGAACTCAGGCATATGCTTCCAGCTCCATTACACACTGTATGCAAGCAAAGCCTGAGCACCATTGACATCCCATCTGCAAGGAAGATGGCCACTGTCATCAATTTACACAAATGTGAATGATGAATGGTGGTTTATGCAATGTACTGGCCCTCATTTGGGGGAACATGACACATCAGGACCAGGACTGCAATGCAGGTTCATATTGTGCTGATAGATGACAGGGGTGTGATGTGGTTGTAAGTGGTGGCTAATGATAGGAAATATTGATGTGCTTGCTCTGTAAATAAATCTGGGCAATGTCTGAGGTCCAGTGATGTGTTTTCCTGTTTATGTTTTCCAGGTGGCATACAGCATCAGTCAGCATACACTGCAGAGGAGAATCCAGCTATCACTGATGCAATAACACAGCACCATGCGGTGCTGTTCAGCTGGAGCCGACAAAATCTGTGGTAGTGGTCTGCCCTGTGGGATGACCTTGTCCACAGATTGAACACCTTGGGCCACCATGGCCACACATACGATCAGGTCAGGCATTGGGCAAATGACCTGATATGTTGTGCCTGTTAGAGGGCTGCTGCTGTGGCCAGGGACCGTACTGATACAGGTGGGGGTCCAGCCACAGAGGCCCCATTTACAGCAACAGAGGAGCTCCTTGTCAACCTTGGGGCCACCCCCATACAACAGCCAACACATGAAACACACGTCGTGGAGGTGGGTGGCACCCAGGCAACAGGCGAGGAGCATCCAGGTAAGGCCATAGTGCACATCAATTTAATCATGTAGCACTCATACTGTCTTCTATAGAGTATCTAGATGTGTATGTCAGTTCTAACTGCATTTGTGGGTGGGGTTTAGTAATGCACACCAGTGCACATCTATGGTGAGGGACAGCAAATTGTGTACTATCATAGCTTATACTGTACCTGTGCAGAAATGTAGCATTCATCTTGTTGTGTCTTTCGGCTTTTCCCAGTTAGGGGTCACCACAGCGGAACTCCGGTCCACTAATGATTGGCAGTAGATTTTTACATGCTGAGTTGCCAGCCCTGACGCACAACCTTCAATGAAGGTACGCCCATTCACGCATGTCTCCACACAGAAGATGCTCTAGCTGAGAATCGAACAGGACAACGTCTTACTGTGATGCGACAACGCTACCGCAGCACCACCACCGTAATAATGCCAAATATGAGTCTGCTGACAATACCTCTCTCCCCAACTACATAGGTCCCTCTGGTCTGCATGTGGGACAGCAGCCTGAAGCTGGTGACTATGGGAGTTTCCTGTTGTGGCTCACCAGTATCCAAGGCATGTTAAGGTCATGCATGTGACCATGCACACAACTGTTACACTCAGCCATTTTGCAGTATTTGCATGTTCACTTGTGGTGGGGTTAGCTGCATTGCAACACAGTCGTCATCACAGGGGCCTATTTGCAGGAGATGTCACATATTTGTAGCATACCTCACAACCTGTCATTGCAAGAAATCTGGACAAAGACTGACAAAATGGGGGGACGAAGACTCAAAACTAGGGACATATTTTATAAATTAGTGTTATACAGTGCATATAAATGGTGTACACACACCTGTTAGAATACCAGGTATTTGTGATATACAAAAATGAGAGCACAATAAAACATTTATAAACCCTTCCAACCTTTCATGTGACCTATAACCTATACAATTCAATTGTAAAACAAAAAAATCTGTTAGGGGAACAATTATGACACATAAAAAACTTACAAGAAGCTAGATGCATACGTGTGCACAGGCTGAAGCTAATACTGTGTTGAAGCAGCTTTCGATATTATTACAGCATTATGTCTTCTTGGGTACACACCTGCCATCAATTACAGAGACTCTTTGATTAACAGCAAATAATGGTCAGCTGTCCTACCAGGATTGCTACAGCAACAGTCATAGTTCACATAAAGCTTACAAAGCAGCAAAGGGATCTCATTTGTGAAAGGTATCAGCCCAGAGAAGGGTACATACACATTTCCACAGCATTGTATATACCATGGAACACAGTGAACACAGTCATCAAATGGTGGTGGAAATATGGGGCAACAGTGACATTGCAAAGAACTGGACATCCCTCCAAATGTGTGGAAAAGACAAGACCCAAACTGGTCAGTGAGGCTGCCAGGAGACCTATAGCAACACTACAGGAGTTGCAGGAATCTCTGGCAAGTACTGGTTGTGTACTACATATGACAACAATCTTTCCAATTCTCCACATGTCTAGCCTATGGGGTAGTTTCGGAATATCGAAGCCTTCTCACACACAGAAACACATCCAGGTCTGGTGAATTTCTCAAGAAAAATACATCAGGTCTCCCAAAAGCATGTGGGGAAATGTGTTATGGTTAAGGTTGCTCATTTTGGAAACAATACCAAAAGGTTTGTTTGGCACATTAACAATATACATTACCAAAAGAACACCATCCCCATGGTGAAGCATGGTGATGGCAGTGTCCTGCTTTGGGGTTGCTGTTCATAAGTTGGAAGTGGGCCCTTAGCCAATGTGGAGGGGATTAGGAACAGTTCAAAATACCAGTCCCGTTTGGACCAAAATCTTCATGTGTCTGCTAGAAATCTGTGGATGGACAGGACTTACACTTTTCCACACAACAATGATCCATACCATACATCAAAATCTATAAAAGAATTTCTTCACCAGAAGATAATCAATGTTTTGGAATGGCCCAGCCACAGTCCACACATACATCCAACAGAAAACCTGTGAGGTGCCCTGAAGAGGCCTGTGCAGAAGAGATGGCCTCACAGTCGGACAGAGCTGCAGGGCTTCTGCAAGGAAGAGTGTACAAATATTGCTAAGTCAAGATGTGCCATGTTGATACACACCTTCCCAAGAGGACTGACTGCTGTTATGAAATCAAAAGGTGTTTTAACAAAGTATTAGTATAAGGGTGTGCACAGTCGTGCAACCAGCCTATTGCACGTATTTCAACTTCTACATGTTACCCCTAACCGATGTGTTTGTTCTTCAATTGGATTGTGCAGGTTATAGGTCACATTAAAGGTGGAAAATGTTATCACATGATTTCTGTTGTCTCATGTTATATAGCAGATAAAGCTGATATGTTAACAGGGGTGTCTACAATTATAATATCCACTGTAAGCTTAGAAGGTTGTTAGTGTAACCGGTTCTGTTGTAACATACATGTATTGCAGGTTTTGAAGTGTAAAACTCAAAATATGTCATTAATTAGTGACACCAGCCCTCATATCATCCCAGTAATGTGTCAGACAAACACAAGATTTATAATGAACAGACCAGAAATATGAGCCACACATGTAGACATTCAGCAACACTCTACACATTTGAGAGGTATGTTCTGTAGGAGTTGCCACTGCCCTATACAGGTGAACAGCAATTATGGTACATGGGTGCAGTGTGTGCTACTTGAAGGCCCATCACCTATTAACACTACTCACATATCACAGAAGTGTATATAAGTAGTGACATTAAGTGGAAATGGCTGCACTGTATGATGTTGAGGGCCTGCCCAGGGTGTGTATGTAGTGGTCTGACTGTGTTGTGACTGTCACCAGTTGGCTATTGTGAGTTCTGTGTAATGCCTGTCTGCCACCTCACCTGTATGCATGTGTGTGTGTGTGTGTGTGTGTGTGTGTGTGTGTGTGTGTGTGTGTGTGTGCATGTGTGTGTGTGTGTGTGTGTGTGTGTGTGTGTGTGTGTGTGTGTGTGTGTGTGTGTGTGTGTGTGTGCATGTGTAGCAGCAAACAGTATAGTGCAGGTATTAATTTACATATGTTGTCTTTCCCCCACAGGTGGTCATGGTGGTCGTGGTCCCTTCCCACTCAGAATCTGATGTCAGTGTCTCTGCAGACTCTGTCAATGATGATGGTCATAGTCAGGCACAGGAGGTGTTGTCAAGGGCTGAATCTGTGCCATTGGTTGGCATCCCACAGTCATCCACAATGTCCCCGCACACAGTTGCATGCCCACAAATGCCCTGTCCCCAGCAGCCATAGATGATGGACAGTTGGCAGGTGATGTCATGGAACAAGCTAGTTTGGTGACTATGGCAGGTGTGAGTGTAGACACTGGCCATAGCCAGAGTGCAGGCAAAGTCCCACATAGGCGGATGGACAGGGGTGTTCGCAGGAGGACTTCTGCCCATCAAGCTGCTGTCGCACGTGCCACAGCAGGTGTCACCAGACACATGTTTCAGGCTGTCATGGATGCACAGGCATGTAGTGAATGCAATACCAGAAAAATACTCAGGTGGTTTACCTGGCAACATACATGACCTTGTTGAGGCCACATGCCAAAATACTGAGGTCATGAATAGATGGTGGGGTGAGACCTTGGCAATCCTCAACCATGGCATCTGTGCTAGAGCATGTGGTGGGAGATGGGCGTCGACCACATAGACGTAGGTCAGCACCAATATCAGCTGAGAGTCTACGGGCCCATGCACCTTCACACTACTGTAGTGGTAGTGACACCAGCACTACCAAAGGGGGGTTGCTGTCCGCATCACAACTGAGCAGGCTATGGGCATGTGGTCCTTGATGGTCCCATCAGGGACATGGATCCAGCAGACAGCAGTCACCATCAGGAAGCAGCACTGCATCTGGTCTTTTGCCGGGTGGTGCCAGTGAGACCTCTGGCAGGACCAGTTCACGTGTCCGTGGCTGGAGACAGTGAACCGGACACCCTGCCATGTATGGTCCACAGCTGTCCAACATACTCCTGTGTAGGGCAGCCACATGTTGTGACTGTGTGCATACATACACACACACACACACACACACACACACACACACACACACACACACACACATATATCTGTATCACAGGCCAGTCACCTCCGGATACACACAGGACCTCTACACAGCCCATCTATAGGATACCTCTCCAAACACACACACATGGATGTCAACGGTATGGTCCAGCCTAGGCCTCTGGCAAACCCACATCACACCCTGTCCATATGATGATACCTGTGCCACATCCCTGTCAGCCATACCATCAATGCAGGGACAGGATAATATGGGTCTGATGCACAGGGTGAATATAGAACAGTGTAGCTATGGAATAATGTGTAAGGTGCTGTCTGCTTGCATTTGTTATGGGTACACATAAAGGTGTATGTACCTTATTAGCCATGATGCATTATTGCTGCTAGTACCACTGACTGAATGTAGTCTGACATGCGGTATTCCATTTGTGTTCCAGGTGTCTCTGTGTCTGCAGGCTGTGGCCCTGCAGATATTACCAACATGGAGTATGGCTGAGTGGAAATACATTGATCATTTCATAGCCAAGGTACAGCTTTATATGAACATTTAATAGGGGTGTATGCATGCAACAGTGTTTGATGGGCACTGTTGTCAAACAGTGTAACCTTGCATACATAACCTCTTGTCACAGACAGGTAGCCTTCAGACATGTCACCTCAGTGTTGTGTAGTACCACAGTCTCATACATATGGAACAGGTTACTGGAGTGCTATCAGTAGGTCCCTCACCACCTTAACCATTAGACTGACTACAACAGATTCACGTCAGCACCTGTTGCCCCTGCCATTTCTTTCCCATACACTCAACCCTGATGCAGTTGGTGAGGGCATGCATGGTATTGTATATGACATTTCTTTCCCATACACTCAACCCTGATGCAGTTGGTGAGGGTATGCATGGTATTGTATATGACAGGTTTGTGGAATGTATTCCTGAGTTCACAGGGTGGAACACGGAAACAAAATGGTATATCCTTTGCATAGACACAGTAAAGTCTGACACAGGGGATGTGCATACAGTAACACAAACACAGTTGGCAATAGACAGATTCGTAAACCTACATATCCACTTTAATGTATTATAGTGCTAAATACACATGACATGCCCCACATAGATTATATGCATGGGACATAACCCACTACCTCTTACAACATGTAATGTTGTGAATGCCTTCATGGATGGTGAGATAACCCATCAGAAATAGAAACTGGAGTCATCTATTGCTCCTACATGTCTGGACAAGTGATAGGGTAACAGACATTGTATCAGCATGATGTTTCAGTCAGGTATGATAGCTGATTCTGGCATTTGTGTCAGTACACTAACTGTGACCTATATGGCAACAATATCACATATATGGCCATTGTTGGGGACACAGACCACATATAGGTTGCAAACATGCAGAAATTCCATAGACATCTGTACAAATGACTGGTATGGCCTACCTGTACAATGGGTTAACATGCTGCATGTGAGGCAGATGCCATTAACACGCTATATAAAGTAATGCCATCAGGAGGTGGTAAACAGGCATGGATGATACACATGTCAAAATTGTATAACCCACACAGGATATGATTCTCACCCAAACACACACACATGCACGCGCGCACACACACACACACACACACACACACACACACACACACACACGCACGCGCGCACACACACGCACATACGCACACATGCACACACACATTCACACATGCACACACATGCATACACATGCACACACACACACACACACACACACACACACACACACA
This sequence comes from Protopterus annectens, assembly GCF_019279795.1. Taxonomy (NCBI): domain Eukaryota; kingdom Metazoa; phylum Chordata; order Ceratodontiformes; family Protopteridae; genus Protopterus; species Protopterus annectens. The sequence goes on along the minus strand of NC_056737.1, from coordinate 456,852,751 downwards.
CACACACACACACACACACACACACACACACACTTACTTGCCAGTATTGAGATTAGAACCCCTGCCTATCTAGGGATTTGTACTATAGTGTTACACAGTTATCGCACATGCTACAGAGCTTATTGGGCTGGCCAAAGGTGCTGATAAGGGGAATGACATCAGCAGGACTGATAAAGTTGGGCACTGGGTGGGAAGCTTATCAAAATACTTCTTCTTACAAACATACACACTTACACACACACTTATCCATCCACACACACATCTGCCAGATCTGAGAGTAGAACCCCTGCCTATCTAGTGATTTGTATTATAGTGTTACACAGTTATCGCATGCACTACAGAGTTTACTAGGCTGACAACTGGTCAAAGGTGCTGATAAGGGGAATGACATCAGCAGGACTGATAAATTGGGGCACTGGGAAGTGTTGCAGGTGGGAATGGCCTAAAATTGTTTCACCTACAAATAAACACACACTCCCTCACTCTCACACACACAACTGTCTCACACACACACACACACACACACACACACACACACACACACACACACACACACACACACACACACACACTTGCCGGTATTGAGATTAGAACCCCTACCTATCTAGTTATTTCTACTATAGTGTTACACAGCTATCACATGAGTTACAGAGCTTATAGGGGTAATAGGTGTCCAATGGTACTTCTAAGGTAAATGACAGCAGCAGCTCTTGTGAAGTAGTACAATGTGAAGTGTGCAGAATGGGAACAGTCTCCTAATACTTAGACCTACAGACACACACACACACACACACACACACACACACACACACACACACACACACACACACACACACACACACACACGCAGGTGATGTGATATTATAAACCTAACCTCAGTACTATTACACAATGGGGCTCACCTTTTATGCTGGCACATGCAACGGTTTACAACTGGTATGCCACTGTCGACAGGACATCACTGTATGCCATTCAGAGTATCCATGTGTGTGACACACTCTGTCTGTGTCCCCCTGTGTGCCTCTCTCTCTATCACTGTCTGTTTCTCACTTCCCCACATTTATGTGTGTGTGTATGCTTGACATATGTTATCTATTGTCCATATATATGTCTGTGTATCTCACACAACAGATGCAGATATATCACACATGGGCCACCTACAGCTAGCTGAGGGTAATCCTGCCTGATGTGTGCATGTGGGGACAGTTAAGCTGTACATAGCTGTCTGTATGCACAGACATATATACACAATACAGTCATATAGTCCAATGTGGGTTCCAAAATGTCCAATGATTCTCTAAGTGTAGGAACATGCCCAGTGTGACCTTCTATAGTTAGAGTGGGACTCCATTCTAGAGATAGGTGTACTCTAGTCCAGGGTTTTGTGTGCTACAGCCATACCGCTCAGGAGTACACAGAACTTTCCTCAAGGTACTGGTTTTGTTTAGCAGATATTTTCTGACATATCTGTAGTCTGACACTGCAATGTATTGCTCATTGCCTCATGCCAGACATCCTCAGATCATCACAGTGCTTTACCAGAGGAATACTAGTTGTATGATGCATAGACCAATATTATAAGGGCAGCTATGTACATTTTTGCCCAACAAGGCTTTTGTGAGGTGTGGCTACAGCCAGTTGAGTGATGACACGCTGTATAAACAGTCCAGCAGCTTGGTGATATACTGGCTGGGGATCTCCTGCTTGTATGGTATCTTTCTAACCTGAGATGTCATATCCCTGTGTGGCCATACCTCTAACCTGTACATTTTTTGGCAGGTTGTCCAGGTATTTGGCTAGAGGTTTCATCCTATCTACGTAAACTTGTGTTTTTATGGCAAGTTAATTACATATAATTGAAGAGTGATATTACAAAATAATGACATACATTACTGTTTCAGACTACATAACCTTCAAACAATTCCCGCTACTGCAAAACCCTCATCCTACCAACTTTCTCAGTATGTAAGGGCAATATTTACAGCACATGCCTATCATTGTGCCTTTGTTCCAGTAATATTTCTGTCCTTGTCCAGACATCTTGCTGTCAGAGGTTGGGAGTTATGGAGTACAGAGTGCATTCTACTGTGCAGGCATGTCCATTATATGTAAAAGCAAACATAAGGCAAAAGGATTATTGAAAATAACCACTGGCAACAGTACCAAAAAGACTTAGCACCTTGGCTACACAGCCTTCAAGATGTCCATTACATGTGTAATATATTCCACATAGCACTGTGCCTTCCAGGTATATCAGTGGCAGAGCAGTGGGTGTCACTGACATGTATAATAGTCGGCACTGCAATTATCTGCAGAGGAGAATGCTGGCCATATCCTGGCAGTGTTAACCACACATACACATAGCGCATTGACCCCTGCATATTGTGGACATGCAACATGTTTTCATGTGTATTGCGACAGGCCTGTCAATGTGTGCTATGCTGCTATTTCCCTGCAAACATACATGTTACTGCATTTCTGTGGGTATGTGGGGGGCACACCTGTCAACTGTACACATTTGCACAGACTGTGCTGATATTTGCTTTACATTTTGGTTCCTTTTACCATACTATTGTGCCCTGTCTTGGGGACTAGAGGCATATCAGTAAAGACCACAGGTCAGATTATAATTTCATACATTTCAGTTTCAGACTCTTTACCCTTCATAGCCTTACTGCAACTGTGATGCCTGCTGTGCTATCAGTGTGTGAGTCTGTACGGGGGTAATTCAGCATTGCCACCATTTGGGGTCTTTGCCAGACATTTCTCTCTGGTTTTCTACAGCTGACTTGCTGAGTGGGTCTGAGGGGTGGGTATGGGACCCCCACACTGATATCCATGCCTGTGACCTATGACCCCCCCCAGTTAGTTGGCCCCACACATATACTGCAGTGGGATTTGCCACCTTGGGTACTAGTGCATAGTGTGGAGAGACCAGTATTGGGCAGATATTTCCTGGTGTCCCACATAGCTGTCAGTTGTCTGCTTCTATCTCAGTAGGCCACCCCATTCCCTTGCATGCATGCAGCATTACCATACATATGCTACCAAAACATACTAATCCATGTATTTATTGTTAAGAAGACTGACTTAACCTTGCTTGTGCCTGTGGCAGTTGTGAGGATGGTTCTTGAGGGCCACCTATGTTGGATGCACACAGTACACTGACTATACATGGTAAGTTACAGGTAATGTGATGTGAGTCATCCATTTTACTGTGTGTGCGAGTCAGAGAGAGGTGTCAGTCCCTGTGGTCACTACAGTGTCAGTGTGTGTGCTATGCATTGCCTCTTTGCCAAGGCCTGAGCATACTGGGCACACCTCCATCTGGCTACAGGAACAGTCTCAGGGGCCTCCTCCTCCTCTGAGTCCATCTGTGCGTGTGGGGACCTTGGCAATGGTGGTGGGCTGTGTGGTCCTTCCCCTGTGCTGTTTTTGCTGCAGCTGTTTCCATAGGATCATATTATGTAGCATGGCACATACTATGAACATGTGTGAACATGTGGCTGGAGAGTACTGCAAGGCTTTACCAGATATGTCAAGGCAGCGGAACCATGACTTGAGAATCCCAAACACACACTCTGTAATGATCCTGGTTTGTGCATGTGCATCATTATGACGTTCTTGTGTGGGTATGTGTGCATTTCCGATGGGTGTCATCATCCATGGCTCCAGTGCATAGCCAGCATCCCCCACCAGATGGCAATACAGGATGCTCCCACTGGCAAATGCCTGGTACAGCTGTGATGAATGCCAGATGTGGGAGTCATGATAGCTTCCATGGCTGCCAGCACATTCAATCATGATAATGCCCTGGGCATTACACATGACCTGGCAGTTGATGGAGGGGAATCCTTTGCAGTTTATTTAGACCCTAGCCTGTTCACTGGGTGGTGCTTTGATGTGAATGTGCGTGCAGTCTATCGCACCTAGTACCTTAGGGTATTATGCTACATGGTGGAAGAGACACTTATTGCTGGTCCTCTCTTCATGGGTGTTGGGAAAGTAAATGTGCTCACTGGCATGTGGTAGCATGGCATCCAGGAACTGGTGGAGTACCCTGGAACAAGATGCCTCTGAGACCCCCATGATGTACCCAGTAGGTCTTTGGAAGGTACCTGTTGCTAATATTCTTAAGGCTACACATATCATGGTATCCACTGGAATGGGTTCCCCTCTGTTGGATCTAGGTTTGAGATGAGGCCAGCACAGCTTGATGATTTGCTCAGGTATGCCTCTGTCCACACTGTAGCGCTCTACTATCTCCAGATCATCTATCCCCTGGTAAGTTACCCTGGGTCTGATCACTCTCCTCCTCCTCGGTCTGTGGTGGTTGTCAGCATTATCCTCCTCATCACCCGCAGCCTCTAGCACATACTGATGGATCAAAGCAATGGCAGCCCTAACATTTTTCCAGTTAAAATTCCCCCGCATGTGTACACCAATGGTGCAGAGTTTGTGGGAAAAACCAGACTGTAAATGTTTGCATAGTTTATACTTTTGTGCTGCAGATGCTGCCTGTATGATTGACTGACTATGATGCATTCCACTTGCTAGCTATGTAATTTGTTCTTGATTGCTTTTATTCTGCTATTTTTCTTTTTTTCCTTTTTTCCCTTCCCATTTCCACCTCTTTTTAGCCCCGAGGTGCACCGCGCAAACCCAGTGCCCAAATGTAAACAGTCCTGCTATTTCCATTTTTTTTTTTTTTAGACTCAGTGCGCACAGCGCAAACCCATCTTGGCTCTTCCTGGACGAGAACACACTCTTCATTTTATGGAATAAGTCAATACAGCCTCAGACACACCCCCTTGTTTAACTGTGCTTAGCTAAGCTTATCTGGGGGCCATAGGGCTACATTGTGCTTAGACCATGCATGACACACCCCCTTTTCATGTCTGTTGCTCCTCCAGCTTACACGATTATGTTATACCGCCTACACAGGTAGGTGCACTTTGGCACTTAGAATATTTTTGTGATTCAGTAAATTTCCCCTCATTTGCATACCTCGCTGCCTTATTCCATAGTTACTGCACTACCCCAGAAGCTTTCCCCTTAACAACCACTGTTCCCTGGTATTGTTTTGATTCTGCATGCCATAGACTATAACGAAAAAATGCAGATTTCCCTTAAAATTGGGTTTTCACATTTTATTTTTTATTTTTGGCATAATCCCATTTGCATGCTGCTGCTCTATCCTTAAAAGGCTGAGATTGGACCAAAACAAATTAACTTTTATTTTTATAAAAATGAAACACTTTTCCATGGCAGTCGCCATATTTTGGCCAGTGATATGCCTAAAGATTATAATACATGCTTTTATTTGAGCTGTCATGCCTCCGTTTTAATTTTGGAAGAAATGTATTTGACTAGTAACCGAACACATTTCTGCAGCTAACAGTATTCTTGCATGGATGCCTGCCTGCTTGCTGAATTGCTAATTCACCTCATTTGCATGGTTTTCACCAACAAATGAGGTAATTAGCATTATACAGTGGTGTCCATGCAGGAATAGTGTAAGCAGGCTTGTGCACATCAGAACAGTAGTTTACTGGATCGTTCGGCGGACATATTCTATGCAGGAGTGGCTACACTGTTCCTGTATGGAAAAACTGCTTATTGAATCCCAGGGACAGTATTTTATAAGAATTTATAGAAATTGCAGTACAATACAGTACAGTATAATAGAATGAGAAACAGACTAATAAATTGTGGGAAGTTACAATATCAGACAGAAAAAGAGAATAATTTACAAGATATATATATATATATATATATATATATATATATATATATATATATATATATATAGGTCTACTTCTAAATCTCAAAATACCGAAAGACCGACTTTCAATATCTCAAGATCTAAATACCGAACACCCACTATACAGAAATATTACAAAACCGAATGTCACTATACTGAAAATTTAAAATACCGAATTTTCAGCAGGTGACATTCAGTTCTGTAATATAACCTCCACCACAACATCACAAACACCACCTCCCCCATAAACCTTTACTAAAACACCAACTACATACACCTACAAAACCTATGCATAAGCAGGAGGCAAGCCACCCTGCACCCTCCTATATGGGGGATGCGCCTCCCCACACCCTCCAACTCCAAGGTCGCACTACCAGGAAAGACACAAAAAACCTACCGCTGTGCACCCCAGATTTACTTTGTGCACCATCACACACACATGCGAAAAACACACACACACTACACATTCAAAAAACACACCGCCTTCAAGAGTAACATACAGACACTCATCCATCCAACTCAACCAACTCCCAAAACTTCCCACAACACTACAAAACAATAAACCCTACCCAAAATCCTTAAACATTAACAACTTATCTGAATCTCCATACACAGCCACACATCATCTGCCATATCTCACACACAAACAACAAACAAAAACACACCACCCCAACAGCAGATTCGGTAATGTCACACTCAGTAAAGTACAGTTTTGGTTAACTGCACTTTCAATATTATAGTCTCGACATACTGAAAGTCAATCTTTCAGTATTTCGAGATTTAAAAGGGATCATATATATTATATATAATATATAATATAAATATATATATATATATATATATATATATATATATATATATTCACACACACACACACACACACACACACACACACACACACACACACACACACAGACACACATATACACTTTCTTTTGTAAATACTGAAATAGGTTGAAAATCACTAGAGGAGTAGTGTTATATTGAAAGAATTAGTAAAGGGAAAGAAAAGTCACTAGTGGAGTAGTTTTAAAGGGGTGAGGGATTAGAATGATAGTTAAGGTTAGTGAGATTTATAGTAAGAACAGAGTTGTTTAAAGTAACATATAGATCAAAAAGTGTTTCCTACTGGTTTTGATGGGTAAAAATCAGGTAAGCTACAGGAAGGCTCAAGGAGAGTAGGATGTTTATCTATTTGGTTAGATGCAGGGGCAGATTTTAGTATTTAGTAGATAGTTCTTTAGGGTAAGTTTAAATATGTTGAAGCAGGTAATGGTGTTTATTCTGGTTGGAAGTGATTTGCATAGTTTAGCGACAGTGTGAGTAAAGGCAGTGTCCAGCTCTCTTGTTTGGTACATGAACAGTTATGAGTTGTTTATTTTCAGATTGAAGGGTTCTGGTGGGGCTATAGGGTATTAAAATGTTCTTAAGGGCAGAGCAGTTGTTTGGACTGTGGACAATTTTATGTGCTATTGACAGCTGAATGAGGTTAAGGTGATGTGGAAATTCCAGCCCGTGTAATTCTTTTAAGGCCTGGCAGTGACTTGTGCAGTATGAGCTACCTGTGGAAAATTTGGCAATTTTATGGTAGCAGGACTGGAGCTTATTTTGCAGGGATGAGTGCAGGTTAGTAAAAATTGGGGCAGCGTATAATAGGGAGGGGAGCAAGTAAGTGTTGGCAAGAGCTTTTTTGGTGGTGCTGTCCATAAAATCTTTGTCTCTATAGGGCTCCTAATTTGCAGTGTTTTTTTTAAATGGCATTAACAATATGGTGTTCAAATGTAAGTTTATTGTCAGTGGTAATACCTAATAGTTTAGCATGGGATACAATTTCAATTTCCATGCACTTTGAGAGAAAACATGAAAGTTTTGCTGCGAAGAGTAGAAGTTTTTTTTGGCATTAAGGAATAGTTGTGATTCAGTTAACCAGGCTTCAGTTGTGGTGAAGGTATCATGGGTTATTTGTTGGAGGTGTTGGAGGTTATTTGAGGAGAAGATGATGGTAGTATCATCTTCATATTGGATAATAGAGCTAAGAGGTGAAGCAGTGTGAAGGTTGCTGGTAAATATGTTAAAGAGTAAAGGTCCAAGTATGGACCCTTGTTGTACTCCAGTTTGGTTGGCTTTTTATTCTGAAAGGGTATTTTGCCATTTTACACATTGCTTCATGTTAGTGAGGTAGCTATTAAACCATTGGTGGGTGGCTGGTGCAGCTGATATTAGAAAGGTGTTGGCTTTGACAAGTCTTCTAGTAGTACAGAAGTAATATTACCCGACTCAACGGATCTCTGTACAGTATCCATGAAGGCGATAAGTGCAGTACTTGTGCTGTGTGAGGGGAAAAAGCCATGTTGGGTGGGGGGTGAATAGGTTGTGTGTGAGATGGTTAAGTAATTGTTTATGGATGCACTTTTCGAGGACTTTGGATAGTGGGTAGAGGATAGAGATTGGAGAAAAGTTAGTGGGTTCATTGCAGTTACATCCCTTGTTAAGTGGGGTGATGATGGATTTTTTCCAGAGGTTGGGGACATAGGATTCTGCAATTGAGCAGTTGATCAGAATGCTAACAGGGTATGTTATGGCCTTGGCAGTGAGTTTTAAGCATTCTGGTGGGAGGTCATCAGAGGAGAGGTAGCATGGTTTTAATTTTCTGAGGAGTCTCTGAATTCCTGTGGTTGGTATTGGTTGCAGTGACAAGAGGCTAGATGGTATAATGTTGCTTTGGTGAAGGGGAGAAGAATTGTCTGTGAGGAGGGAGAGGATTTTTCTAAGTGAGGACTGCTTTTGTGGGGTAGAGGAGGAGGGGAAAGGAATTTGATAAGCTGAGGGTAGATGGAGAGAAGCCTGTTATTAATTTGTGTATGCTAGTTATAAAATGTGAGTTGAGCATAGTGGCTATTTGTGACAGTGTTTTTTCTGGGCATGGTGATGCTTTGCAGAATTATTATGGGGTGTTTCTATGGTTTTTGTTTTCATGCCATTCTTTCCAGGCCTTGTCCCTTTTTTGTAGGAGTTGTTTAGTGGCCTTTGTTACCAGGTAGTGTGGTTTGATTTTACTCTTTTAGTACGAGGAGGGGCTAGGTTGTTGATTGTGTCTAGGAATATATTATTAAAATAGTATGAGACATCATCCAATGGGAGAATTTTTAGTGGGCACCAATCTGAGAGTTTCAGAATATTGATAAATTCGTGCTGATCAGAATGGTTTAGGTTTCCGGTGGCTTTATAGTCATAAGATTTGGATATATGTAGTGTGGATCTATAAGTGAAAATAGGTAAGTGGTCGCTGAGTATATTGGATAACGTCTTTGGATTTGAGAATTTAAGTGGATCTGAAACTAAGATCCAGTTGAGGGTGGCTCCTGGTGTATTGCTGTTGAGCATTCTGGTAGGGTTGGTGATGAGTTGGGTGAACTTGTAGAGGTTTATGCTGTTTCCTGGGAAGTCAGTTATTAAATCTTGCCAATTGATGTTAACATTTCCCATAATAATAGTTTAATTGCAGATATTTTCTGACATCCAGATGAGGATGTCCCCAAGGGCTTGAATATGTTGTCCTGGTGGGATATACAGACTAACTATGTATGGCTGGTTAGATTTGTTAATTTGTAGGGTTCCTATTAGGATTTCAGTATTTGAAAATGATGGGAGTGTTTTCTGGAAGGCTAGTATTGTGAGACAGTCAGCATAGATTAGGGATACCCCACCTCCTTTTTGTTGGTTCTGTCTTTCCGTAGTATGTTATAACCTAGGGGTGTTATTTCAATATCTTGGATTTGGGGTTTTAGCCAGGTTTTGGGGACTGCTAGGATGTCAAGGGTATTTTGTGTTAGCCAAGCACAGAAGTCTGTAATTTTATTACAGACACTATGAATGTTTAAGTTTGCTAAGAGTAGATCTTTTGAAAATGGAGTTTGGTTGAGTGCAGTTATGCCTTAGGGTCCTGGGTTGGGATGAATGAGGCTTTTTGATTGGTCCCTATGTGCGCATTTACTACATAAATATGGATGTACTTGTACTGATATTCTTTTTTTGCATCATTTGTGTTTCACTGAAGAAGGCTCTAAAGAGCCGAAACCAGTTTGACTATTTTTACAATATTAGAGGCATAGGGGGAATTTTTTCTTCCTATGTGAATAAAGAATTATTTGTATTTGGCATTTGCCAACACTTGCTGGCTTCATTGTTTTTTTGGACTTCTTTTGCTTTCCCGTGCAAGGGTTCCACGGGCATCTGTTCTCTGTTTGGATTCTCCGTTTTTCAGTTGCTGGGAACCGCTGTTGGTTGATGCATTTACCTATCACAGTTTTCTTATCATTGGGATATCAGTAGTTTTGTCATCTTATCGGATCTATACATCCTTTTTTCAAACTTTTTATGTTACAATTTATCCATATAAGTGGATCGGAGGAGCATATTTCGGCTGACTGTTGCTTCATTGCTGCATGGTTACGTTTTACTGACTGTACGTAGCCTTACTTCCTGTTTGATTCGTTCATGAACACTGCCAGCGTTTTGGAGCGGACTCTTGGTTATACGCAAGTTTGGAACTGTTTGGTGTTTCCTATATTTAGCGGACTCAATTCACAGGTGTATTATATGGTTTAGGTTCTCAAAACAGTGATTTCACTTGTATTTGGGATGTTTATTATAGTGAGTTGTTACACATACGAGGTATGTTCAGTTGAGCTTGTTGCTCACATTTTTTTGATTAACAATTTATTATATATAACTATCAAGTTTTGCAAACATTTGCCTGTATTTATGCATTTATTATGATTTTGTTTGAATGATATGTGTGGTTTACGTGCACACATTTTTGTGTACACTTAATACTAATTTTTACTTGACTCTTTCGTGAATATTGAACCTTGTTTTTGCTATACGCAAAGTTGGGAATTGTTTGGGGTTTGCTATATTTAGCGGACTCAATTTACATGCGTATTACATGGTTTAGGTTCTTAAGATAGTGACTTCACTCGCATTTTGGGATATTTATTACAAGTGAGTTGTTATACATATGAGGTATGTTCAGTTGAGCTTGTTGCTCACTTTTTTTCGACCAATAATTCACTATATATAACTGCCAAGTTCTATAACCATTTGTCTGTATTTATGCATTTAGAACGTTTTTGTTTGAACAATATGTGGGGTCGATGTGCACACATTTTTGTGTGCACGTAACCCTAGTTCTCATTTGATTTTTTTGGTGTATGCTGCAGTGTTTTTTCACTTTTTTGAATCATATTTAGGTGTTACTCTTTTTTGTGGATTTATTCACATGTTTCATTATTCAGGTTGTCCAATGGAAATGCCATTCATGTTTTTATGAGAGTCAATGCTTACTATTTCATGCATATATAAGCTTGTTGCTTATTTTTTGACTGGCAGGGTATTATATTTTTTTCACAACAGTGAAGTTTTTTATTCACATGATAATTTTGTTTGCATTAGATGCGGGATTGATATGCACACATTTTGGGACCAATAGTGTTTCTGTGTCTACATTATAGTGTATTTGTGGACCATAGTTAACCAGTACGTTTAGATATTTGCTGTTTGGTCCCAATGTACAACCCTCTTATCTAGACAATGTCAATTTAGTTTCTGATTGACATTATAATTTTGGGATATATATCACTTTTGTCCGAGACAGTCACATTGTGGTCCATTTCAGATATATGTGGCATTTTATTTTTATTTTTTCTTACCATTGTTTTTTGATCCACAGGATTTTCTGGACCTAACCATTCCATTCATAGATGTATGGGTGTGTTGTTGGACGTTGGTCCTTGTGATTACCACGGACACATTTAATTGGTTGTGTTATTTGATTGATTTTATGATATCAGGAATTTGATGGTTATGGTATAAGCATATTTTGTATTGTGCTATATATTTTATGTGGATTGGTTGTGCTTCACAATTGTTTCTCTATAGCACATCATTGTATATTGTATACATTGTATTCCTGGCTTGTTTATACCAATATGCAGCGGGATGACTTTAGTGGTGTTTGTAGGTCGTCTGGGCTGTCTATTGTATTGGCCAAAACACTTGATGACTCATCCATAAGACTTATACACAGTACCAAGATATATTAAATATCTTTATACATTGGTATTGAGGTGTATAATGGTCTTGTTTTGGATAATTTTGTTGCTTTTTTTGATTTTTTTGTCTAGGCAATATTTTATTTCAATATTTTATTCCTACCATCAATTGTGCAGGCCTGACAATTTATGATACACCATTTTTTGTGTCTGTTTGTATTTCAATGTGTTATTATTGATATATTCTATATGGTTTGGTGAGGTCTGATCTTGTGGTTCTAAATATGGCATTTTCACCTATTATACAGGGTTTATCATCTGATATAGATGATTTATCGGTGTTTGGCTTGGGCAGACATGGATCGTCATCTACTTCTGAAGCTACTGGATCTGATCTGGACACACAGTGTGACGTATTTTTTACTCGTTTTGGAAAAAGTATGAAGATGGTTAGGACTAATGTGTGGCATTTATGCCTATTTAAAGCATACCAGCAGAAATATATCACTCCACGGGGTCTTAGGGTTAAGGTACAACCTCTAGTTTCAAATATTGATGATCAATTGGTTGAGGAATGGGGTCAAATTCAACAATTGGCTTCCTCCAAATTTGTGGACGCTTTGGCTAATTTTTATGAACGAAAGGTGCAGAAAGGTGTGAAAGATCTAGAAACTGTTTGTTTGGAGGCTAAAAAGTATGAAACTTGTGATTCTTTCATGCCACAAGTTAAAAAACTTACTACCGATCTTTCCAAAATGGAAACTACCTTAAAGGACAGGAAACTTAAAGAAATTCTTAGGGATGTAGGTGATTATGAGAGGGGTAAACCCTTTGATACATCTAAAAATGTCTCCTTTAGATTACCTAGGGAGGACAACAAGTATGATAATAAACTGTCAACTCCTAAAAGAAAGAGGCCCAAATCCATCCTTAAGAAAAACTTCGGTTTTTCCAGTGGCACCTCATGTGAGGATACTTCCTCCAATACAGAAGGTGAATTTGATGAATACTCTAGGGAGGGATCACCCAAAGCTAAAAGGGATAATTCGTTACACCCTCCCAATTTAGATACAGACGAGGGGGGGCGGAAGCACAAGAAAAGAAACATCAAAACAGAGTTTGGAGGCACTTTTGAAAATCATGACACAACATTGATTTCCAATTTTAATGTTCATAATATTTCCTCTGTGGAACTAACCAATGTACAACTTAAATTATTGAATAAAGAGCTTAACTTTGTCCCTGGGTTCTTTGTCTCTGAACAATCTTTGGCTCAGGATGTGGTAAATTTTTGTTGAACATTGAATTTGAAATTGTTTTTTGATAACAATGATTGTGATACATCTCATGACTTCAAGTTCAAAAAATCCACATTCAATCCACCGATGACACATCTAGTGGGGGTTTTTCAGAAAAATGTCCTACAGGACATACATTTTCATCTTAGGGATTTTCCCATTGCCCATAACAATTTGTCCACCGAAGAGATACAAAGTTTGGATGAGCTTGTTAATAACAAAAATTTGGTTATCATTCAAGCTGATAAAGGTGGAGCGGTGGTGGTATTGGATAAGGTTGGTTATGACAAGGAGGCTATGAGGCAACTGGGTGACAAGGAATACTATATGCAGATGCCTGTGGATCCTTCTCCTCATTTTCAGCGCAAAATTGATCGTTTTTTGACTGAGGCGGTGGAGGAGGGCATCATCACACAGTTTACAAAAGAACAATTAACTGTCTCATCACTCAAGAAACAATACATTTACTTGTTACCTAAGATACATAAAGATCCCAGGAATCCACCAGGCCGACCCATTGTCTCTGGACATGGGTCTCTTACAGAACCACTATCTGAATATCTAACCCAGTATTTAAAACCATTACTGGGTTTTATTAGAGCTAGAATCCAAGACACCACCCAATTTTTGGACATTATTAACAACACCCAACTTGAACCACAATGGTTACTATGTACCTTGGACATCACTTCCCTTTACACCAATATTCCACACTGGGCAGGCTTACAAGCTTTGGACTACTGGTTGGCTAGATCGGGTTTATATCAACCTGGATTTAATACATTTCTAGTATGTCTCACTGAATATGTTTTGACTAGTAATGTTTTTATTATCATAATCAATGTTTCTGGCAAACTAAAGGTACTGCTATGGGTGCGTCTTTCGCACCCATATATGCAGATCTTTTTATGGCATGCATTGAGGAAATCATGATTTATGATTATAGTCACAACATTTATATGTGTGAGATGGACATTTGGCGTCGTTATCTGGATGATTGTTGGTTGGTGTGGAAAGCTGATGAATGCTATATTATGGAGTTTCTTGAATATCTTAATAACAATATATGGGGAATTGAATTCAAGTTGATCTGTCATACTTCTAGGATAGTATTTCTGGATGTGGAAATTACTAGAAATGATGACGATACTCTGTCTACTAGGATGTTCAGGAAATTTCCGGAATTTAATTCCTTATTATATGCTACCAGCTTCCACCCACAACATATCATCCAGAATATACCCAAATCTCAGTTTTTAAGAGCCAGAAGAATTTGTTCTAGCCAACAGTCCTTTTTTGAGGCCCGGGATGATCTGACCCATAGATTTATCAAGAGGGGTTATCATCCAGGTACTGTGAATGTAGCCAAACGGTGGGCTTCTAATATAAACAGAGATGATCTATTAACATATAGAGACAAGGATAAGAATTTGAGTTTACAGCCCCTACGTCTGGTGACCACTTATGGACGCAACACACAGGGCTTTAAGGATATCATACATAGACATTGGAATGTGCTCAAAGCTGATCAGAAATTGAACTCTTTTTTTCAAGATAGATGTTCCTTTTCATTCAGAAGAGGACAGACCATTGGTTCCAAATTTAGTCATTATAAGAGGGTTGGTCTGGATTATTTTGCTTTCACCCAGTTGTCTCTTACAGGTAAACCCATTATTGGGTGCATTCCATGTGGACATTGTTCATTTTGTAGCCGTGTTTCACATACCAGGGAATTTAGTAGTAGGAATACTTCTGAGGTCTTTGACATTAAATTTTGGGCTAACTGCAACACCGAGTGGGTCATCTATTTGGTGACCTGCACTTGTTCTGCATTCTATGTTGGACAGACCTCTAGGGCTTTCCGTTTGAGAATTTGTGAACATCTGAGTGACATAAAAAATAAACGCATTAGTAATGCATTATACAAACATAGTTTAAAACACACTTCTGCTTCTTTCAAATTTGTGATTATTGATTGTATCAAGGGTAGATCTAAAGATAAACACTATTGGCATGAATTGCTTAGCTCCAAGGAGAGAAAGTGGATTATAAAACTTGGAGCTCTGTTTTCACCTGGTCTTAATGACCAATTTTGAATGAGGCTTTTTGATTGGTCCCTATGTGCGCATTTACTACATAAATATGGATGTACTTGTACTGATATTCTTTTTTTGCATCATTTGTGTTTCACTGAAGAAGGCTGTAAGGAGCCGAAACCAGTTTGACTATTTTTACAATATTAGAGGCATAGGGGGAATTTTTTCTTCCTATGTGAATAAAGAATTATTTGTATTTGGAATTTGCCAACACTTGCTGGCTTCATTGTTTTTTTGGGATGAATGTTACCACATAGAGATATTCTGTTTTTCTTGTTAAGGGAGTGTTTTGGAAAAATGTTTTTTTCTTTTTTGTTATATGTTGCTAGATAGTGGTAGATATTTTTATTTATAGTGGTATAGGTCAAAATTTTTAGTTTTAATAAATGAATGAAATGGTATTCCAATAGGCTGGGTGATACATTATGGAAGCTGTTTAGTGGTTTGTCACTGCATAGGGAAGAAATTGTAGAAGTACTAGCTGTGGGGTGAAGTGTAGATTTCTGGGAGGTAATAAGAATTATTAGGCTAAGGGCAAGAGTTAAAAACAGATTGGGGAGAGTGGATTATGTAGTGCATGCCATACTTGTAAAATGGATTTAGGAAGGTTTTGGAGTGGAAAGGTTCATAGGTTCATAGGTTCATAGGTTCATACAAGGCTATCTGCCCTGGGGCATTTATAAGCCTAGCCCGATTGTGTTTGGCTTATGCCACCCCTTGATTTGAGTGTACTGTGCCCTTTTTAAAGCTTAGTTTACTGTGCCTCTGTCTAATAGTGACACAGAAGTAATCCCCGGGACAAACCTATGATCCCCCATCCACTCATCAAGATTCTTCTTGAAGAGAGTCAGTGAGGTGCTCTGCCTAACATGAATTGAAATTCTATTCCAGAGCGAAGGGAGCCTCTGGGTTATGAATCTGTCCCTCCAGCATGTTCTATTTATTTCTGTGCTGAGGTTCAAGTCCCTCGAGCGCGTGGCTCTAAGGGATTTAGATTTACTGAGGTGGAGCATGTCCATTAATTCTGGGTTGGACATAGCTTTATATGTCAGGCATAGATCGCCTCGAAGTAGGCGGTATGCAACTGAGTAGAGCTGGAGTTTTTTTAACCGAACAGCATATGGCATCTGTTTGAGTTCCTTGATCCTCCTGGTGAGGTACTTTTGGGGTCTTTCTAATTGCTGCAGGTGTTGGGTAAGGTACATCCCAAAGGGGGCATTGTATTCTATGATGGGCCTGATGAGGGATGCATAAAGGAGCACGATTACCTCTCTTGATCTAGATGTGAATCCATTCATGATGAGGTGGGCTATGTAGAAGGTCTTTCTAACCACTTTGGCAATGTGGTTGTCAAAGGAGAGATTGCTATCAACTTGGGTCCCCAGATCCCTAATTACTTTCTCTGTACTTAATGGGTTACCACCTATGTGGTAATTTGTGGGCACATTGTTTTTGCCAAAGGGTATGACTATACACTTTTTGGCATTTAGCTTTAAACCATGGCTTTGGCACCAGTTATCCGTCTCTGCGAGACCTTTTTGAAGGATGTTTGTGTCAGCTGGAGAGTCAATTATGGTGCCCAGTTTGCAGTCATCTGTGAACTTGGTGAGCCATAGTCCTCCCACGTTGGTCTGTACCTCAGAAAAGTAAATACTGAACAAGAGAGGTCCCAGGACAGAACCTTGTGGGATGCCACTTGTGACCGGTTTCGAGTCTGACATGGCCCCAGCAACTCTGACTCTGTGGGTTCTGTCTTTGAGCCAGTTTGCGACCCATCATGTGACATAGGGGTTTATATTTAGGCTGGATAGCTTATCTATGATGCCTGAGTGGGGTATTGTGTCAAATGCCTTTGTGAGGTCGAGATAGGCTGTGTGGACTACCTTCCCTTCATCTATGGCCTTGGTGACTGTTTCGAAGAAGTTGACCAGGTTCAAAAGGCAGGATCTGCCCTTGACGAAGCCAAATTGGGTAGGATCTAGTGTCTGTAGGTCCCCAATGTCTTTGTTTATGAGTTCCATGATGATCCTCTCCATAGCCTTGCAGACTAGGCTAGTCAGGCTTATGGGGCGATAGTTTCCAGGGTCCGCAGAGGCACCACCTTTGTGGAGTGGGACCACTGTTGCTGTACACCATTCTTTGGACACATATCCTGTAGTGAGGCTGAGATTGTACAGCAGTTTTACTTGAGGGATTAGTTATTCTTGGAGTTCATGTAGGACACAACCCGGGACGCCATCTGGTCCCATGGAAGCAGTGTTTTTTGCTTTGGAGAGGGCGGCCTTCACCTGAGCATCAGAGATGTTTGGGAGGCTGCACTCTGCCGGGATAGATACTTGCTCTTTTGGGGGGGAGGGGGTGGAGAAGTTTGCACTGAACCTGTCTGCCAGGATATTGGTGATGTCTGTGAGTTCAGTGTATTTTTTGTCATTTAGAATCAACTCAGAACAAGTCTGGGAGTTGCATCCCAGGTTCCTAACATAACTGAAAAAAGCCTTATGATTGTCTTTAGTGTCCTGTGCAATTTTTCTCTCAAAGCTGTTATGGGTGGAGATTGGGGAGGAGGGGGAGGAGGCTATTCAGGAAGGGAAGGGTACAGTCAGAGGTGGATTGTGTAACTGGGTGAAAGTTGATTGGAGGGGTGAAGTTACCTCTAAGTATAAATCTGGGAGTGCAGGGATGGGTGGGAATTGGGGGTAGGGTACAGGAGCAGAGTAAACCCAAAGAGTGAACAGAATGGGCAGAGCCTAGCCCAACAGCTGCTAAGAAAAAAAATATCAGTGAGACTTGGAAATGAAACGATGGAACTGTAAGTAAGTGAGAGCTGTGATTGAAGGTTTTCAGGGATACTTTTGTTATTACAGCAGCAGTATGTTATGCTTTGTAGGCAGTATTTTCACCTGGAAGGCACTGATTAAATTTGAGTTTCAATGGGGAAAATGGCTTGACTGAGCCATGTTAGTACATGGAATAGCCTCAAAGGGCAGTGTTTTAATGCCACCTAGAAGCAGAAAGTGAGCAAGGCAAAGAGTGGAAAAAAAGGGGGCACAATATCAGCTGCTGTCCCTGTGAGTGTGCATGCCATTTGATATAGGTAGTACTATGCCAATAAATTGAAGTTGTTCACAGGTATTATCACAAGAAAGCACCTACATTAGCTTAACAGTAGGTTTCAATTCTTATACTGTAGGCTCTCTATGTCCTTAGTTGAGTGGGAAGTACAACAGGGACTGAGGTGAATGGGACCAGCTGGATGGAGGGGTGGACCTGCAGAGAGTGAGCAACAGTTCAGATGGAGAGCACGCAGTGCTGTGGGACAGGAGAGCATCTACTGTCTATGATGGTATTTTAAAAATGGTAATTCCCCTCTGTTGTAGGGGCCAGGGCACTCAGGCCAAATTTAATAATCTGTGTAAACCTTCATTGTCTTTCAGCCCAAATCTCACATCCAGTAGCCTTGAGAAGGTCAGGGGGATATCCATGGTCTTTAAACATCTGCTTGATTGTCTGAAATTCCTTGAGACAGTCCAAATCTACCAAGTGATGCACATATAAGTTGACTTCTCACTACCCTTTTCTTCTGGTGGAAAAGGTGGCAACTAGTAAAGTACAAAAACATGTTGCAGTAGGTGGGTTTCCTGTATACACGTGTGATCAAATCACCATCACCTTTCTTTGTGAGCAATAAGTCCAGATATGTAATGGAACCATGGGCTACTTTATAAGAAAACTTCAAAAAGCCAGAACTTTACTGGATGTATTCCATAAAAATGTCAAGTTGCTCCATCAACCTGTTCCATATAAATAAGATCGGCCAAATATCTGTAATAAACCACACAATACTGAAGAAAATTAAGCTGAAACAATTTGTGTAGCTCCAACCTCAACATAACCCTGTTGGCAAAAAGTGGGGCGCATGCTGCCCCCATTGCTATGCCCTGGTTCTGCTTATAGAACTTACCATCAAAGGACAAAAAGTTATTACTTAGTACAAGAACTATAAACTCAAACACCGATTCCATATCAATTGCATTTAGCTGACCATATTCATACAGAATCTCCCCAAACCAACATAAACCAATGTCCTGGGAATAGCAGTAAAGAGACTTTGCACATCACACATTACAAACAGGGAGTGCTCCTCAACAACTACGTTTCTTAGTTTGTTCAACAAGTCTCACGGATCCTTCAAAATATGCGGGAATGAAGAAAACAAATACTTCAATTTGTAGTCCACAAATTTTGCTAGTGCCTCAGTTACTGAACCTCTCATCACTATGATGGTGCAAAGAGGAGGCTCCCTACAATCAGTGTGAATTTTAGGGATACCAAAGATTCTAGAGATAACTGGGCTATCAACACAAAGATGTTCATAAAGAGACTATGGTATAGAATCAAAAAGTAGTAGTTCATCTAAAACAACCTTGATACTTCAGTATGCCACACTGATCTCATTCAAAAATACAGTGGAGTAAACACTCTCATTGTGTAACAGATTCAACATATGCCCACAATAATCAACCATGTCCATAATTACTAGTCCACTGCCCTTGTCCTGATTCATGCAACAAATATTACTGTTGTGTTTAAACTCATTGAGAAGCAACCTCTCCTGTTTACTGAAATTATAAAACTTCTGAGAGCTATTCTCTAGCTTAAGCTGTATATCCTTCTCACATTGCCTCTCAAATAAACTTATAACAGGATGTAAAGGAGAATTCATCACACTACCCTTCTAAGCTTTTCAACCACATTACTATCACTGTTTCCATCAAAAAGAACATGAAAATTCAGCTTATGAGTGAATAGTTTTAAATCGAGTAACAATCCTCTGGACTGGCCTTAGCATAGGTATAAAATTAAAACCTTTCAAAAACAATTTGTGATGTTGAGGCCCAATGGAAAAATCGGTATAGTTATAAATGTTTAAGTCAAAGTAGGAAGTTATATTTACAGAACCTGAAGTAAAAGTAGTCAGTTCAGAAATAAAGTTCCCTTCAATTAAATTCTTCACCTGGAATAGTTCTTCCTGCCATTCTTCCTCCTCATGTTCCCTTGTTGATGTGCATTCCTTGATTGCCTGCTTCTGTTCTTGTCTGCTAGTCTCTCAGATCTCCTCGGGAAACTCTGCTCTAAAGGGACATGGGGTTGGCTGTCAGAATTGTGTGAATTAAAACCCACAGGGTTGTTAATAGATTTGTTGTTAATGTAATCACTTCCTGGAGGAGCAGGGTATACAGCCTTATTACCGTATTTAGTGTCATCCCGTTTCAATTTTTATCTTTTCTTTCCTTAATAGGAGCCAATTTAATTTCCATTGTCTCAAAATGTTATTGAAGTCTGCCTTGTACTTATTAAAGTGCAGATGTGAAGTAATGGACTCGACCAATTTGGCAATTTATTGCTTGAACCTAGACAAATGTCTCTTGTTTTCTTTAATTAAAAGATTAGTTAGTTCCAGTTCCATAACCTGTATATTCCATTTTTACTGTTGGTTTCAACTGTTCATTTGGTTTAGTAAAAGTATTCTTGTGAAGGGACCTGGCAAGTCTTGAATACTGTGTTCATTTGTTTTATCAGACTTCTAACATTTTCGGTCTTATTGACTTTCTATAATCTATTTCTTTCATCACTCTTAACATGTCTATTTATCTCTATTAAATCAAGCAGCTCTTCTCTTAGATCATTTTCTTCTAAACTGAAGGCACATTCTTTATTCTGTGTTTCCTGTGGACATTGTACAAAAAGCTCCAGAACATCTACCTGTGACATATTCTCTTAAGTAAATAAAAAAAAAAATGCAAGAAATCACTAGGTCGACCCAAACAAACTGAAAAGCATCCAGGGCATTAGAAATCAATAAACCAGATGTCATGGGAAGTCTGAGTCCTTGAGCTATTTGCTTTCACTTTGTGTCACTCACTGTTTCTGTCAAAATTACTATTTATTATTTTTTTCTACAACTAGTCTGAAAGTGGAATTACTACTCTACAAATTCTATTACTTCTTTGGTTTACAGTTCTATGAAATGAATTCTCTTCAGCTTCATCATGTGTCATCTTTTGCTCTTTCATATGGGAACTCACTGGCCTATCACTCCACTTCATTGACTGCATCAGAGTTGCCACCATTTCTTGTTCCTCCCCTTGTTATGCAACTGCAGCTGAACTTTTGCATTGATTTCCTACTAAAGGCTCCAGTGTATCATCATATGGTAATTATCAGATATTTCATGTTCCACTGGCTTCTCCTTAATTTGGGGACTCATTGTTCTATTATGCTGTGATGTTACCAGAGTTGGATTTTCTACACTAAATCCTTCACTTCACGTGTAATCCATAACTTCAGTTTCTATTTCTTTGACTTCTCCAGTACTAATCTTCTTTGCTATTTTCATCCTTTGTTTTTATTGTAAAATTTTCAATATCCAGATGCCTTTGCCTGTATTTCTCTTCAAACGTCTTAGGTGCTGCTTTTTTGTATTGATTAGTATTGCTTTCTCCTTTGCATAAATATTGCACCATATTAAATCTCCTTTTCTTTTCCATTTCCACATTTCTTCTTCAGATGTCTCCTGCTTCTCCTGTTTCTCCTTACTTTGGGGGATCATTGTTCCATCATACATCATGCTTTGACATAAACTGTGTTAGACTTTCTACTCTAAGTCCTTCTCTTTGCAAGTATTCCATAAAGTCAGCTTCTATTTGTTTAACCTGTACTTTACTAATCTTCTGTTCTGTGAATCCCCCTTTGGGACCTTAATTTTTGTACTGTGACATTTTCCGTATCTGGGTGCCTTTGCCTGTATTTCTTTCCAAATATCTTTGGAGTTGCTTTTTTGCATTGATTAGTTTGTTTTTTCCTTTGCATAACTATTGCACCATATCAGATCTCTCTTTCTTTCTCATGTCCATGTTTCTTTTTTATACCTTTTAAAAAATCTCTAGATTTTGTTCTTCATATTTTTGCACTTCCTCAGTCATCTCTTTTTCCAAATGGCCCAAGATTTCTTGGTCTATATAATGTTTTTCATGATTCTGTTGTATTTCTGAACGCAAATTTGCATTTCAAGCTTTTGACAGTTTTTTCTTGTGTAAGCATTTTTCTTTCCTCTAAGTTCTCTCTTAATCTTTCTGTATATCTTTTATCCAGAAAATCTGAGCTTCTTGCATAATAGTAACAATGCATAATTTCTTTCTTATCCTCAATACTAAACTCTATTACCTATAGCTCTTTTTTTGGCCTGTCAGTTTTTGTGTTCTACTACATCCTACACCAGGGGAGGAGGGAATCCTCCCCTAAGCCTAGCCTAACCCCAGAAGGTTTCCATGTCTTGTGGATTCTACACTGCAATCTTTCCTAGTTCTGGCACCAGTGCACCTACCAGGATTGGGCACTTTTTTAATCCTGGGACTTGTGCACTCATTTGTCTTTTAGCCTACTTCTGTCCATGATATCATCATCATCAACCCCCCTTTTTCCCATTTTTCTACATGGTGTCTGGGTGTCATGTTAACTGTCGGCATATCTCTTGATTCAATGCCACACTCCTGCCTTCTTCAACACTTATGCCTTACTGTCACCAATCTTCTCTCATACAATCCATCCACCACTTAGCTGGACTCCCTCGTTTAGCTTTAAGCTTTTGCACCCTTCAGCCAATATTAGTATATGAAGCACTTTAAGTCCAGCTAAAAGGAGCCTGTTGTATTAATATTTACAACTTCTACAATATTTAAGATGTGATTTATATACAGACTATTCCAAGATACTCTTATTGTCTATTGCATCCACCTCTATCACTCTTACCCATAATGTTTGGGTTACCCTTGTGACCACCACTGTCACTATAGGAAGATTACCCTTATTAGACCTAGGTGACAATCAAGGGCGCCCGCAGGCAGGTGCAAGGGGGTGCACTTGCACCCCCCTGGACAAGGGAGCCCGCAGGATTTTTTGCAGGGGGTGCAAACCTAAGCCCTGCCCACACTGTCCCACCCCCTATGCTGCCCCACCCACTCACCCCTCCCCACCCCCACCCCCCCGCCCACGCAGCCATTCCAGTGTCCCATTACTTGGCTATTTCTCCCCATTTTATAGAAATTGTTCAAATCTCTGTGTGCATACTTGTTTTATGCTTTACTTCTACAATGACTACAGATATCTGGATTTCATTTACAACTTTTATTTCAAATTTTATAGCACAAACACTGACAGACATTTACTAAACCTAAACAAAGCAATAGTCTTACAATGAAAACAGACTTAGCATTAAAACTTCTCTACCTTTGAAATCCACATTCACTGAAACAGCATCGAAACCCACATTTCACAAACATGCATCTGGCCAGTGGCAGGGTAAGTTTACCTTTGGCCCGTTTCCAAATCATAGGCTCCTTGCACACATTTTTAGAAACATGCAAGAGTTCTTCGATTCACCTTCCTGACTATTATACTACATAATAATTAAATTATATCCCTTGTATAACACAGCACCACTTGTTAAAGTGTGTTTTAAATTTATAGTTCTGAGCATCTTTCCTTTAAGCAATGAAGCAAATCATATGAACCAATAATGACAGCCTGCCCAATTCAGAACATTTCAACCATAAAGGAACACTCAAACTTCTGTCATAAAATCCACCAATATCAATCAGTATGCAGAATCTCTGCAGAAGTAAAAGTCATCTGAATAATTCCACATTAAAGAGATCTGAAACCAATGAAGAGGTTGTTGCTAGAAACAAACTTTATATTTCAGTGTTTCATTTACAAATTCAGTGCCTGTTGCCCTTGAAGAATAAATTGCATGTGCTACATTAAAATAAATGGTAAGTTGATATATTGCAATAGGGAATGGGTGGCAGGCTGAAAAGCAGGTTCATAGTTATTAGGTGTCTCATCCAAAGGAGGACATACTAAGAACTGCAGTACCATACCCCCTTAAAATACAAATCTACATGCTGTATGAATAGAACCTACAACCCTTTGCATCAAGATGCATGTATGCTACCTGCTGTGCTAACACTGCTTTAAAATTCTATACCACAATAATGATACCATTTGCTAAACAAAACAGTTGCACATAAATTCCACCTGTTAGAGCTAACTAGGGTATTTCTCTCTATCACACACACACCTCAACTTTAGTGCCAGAAGTACATAAATAGATTGATTTTTTCAAAGTTACAACAACTGTAAACTCTGTGACCATGGTGTGCATTTGTTTTTGACAGAAAGGTATAAGGGAACTCATGGCTATGTATATAGTTGAATCTCTCTGTACTGAAGTACTCCCTACCACGATTCTGCTTTAATAGTGTGTTTGCATTCAGAAACGTGTTGCAACAACTGTAAACTCTGTGTGACCATGGTGTGTGTGTGTTTTTGACAGAAAGGGCTATGTATATAGTTGAATCTCTCTGTACTGAAGTACTCCCTACCATGATGCTGCTTAACTAGTATGTTTGCATTCAGAAACTTACAGTTTTTATACTGAATTTTTATAGCTACATGAATTAGAAAATAACCAATTTCCTTTTCAGAGCCTAAGCTAAAAAGTTCACTCCTTACAAGCACTGCTTTCCCTGGAAAACATATATATATATATATATATATATATATATATATATATATATATATATATATATATATGCATCAGAGACCTAGTTCAAGACAGATGACAGCACTCCTTTAATGCAGGATTTCAATACCTGCCACAAGTTCAGGCCTATCACCCGAGATGAAAAGGTGATGGTGTCTACATATTCTTAAACAACATTTCATCTCCAGACTTGCTATGTGAGATAATGACATGGAATTCCTCTGCATCCTGCTTAGCATTAACAAAACTCCTTACTGTGTCATACCTAACTATAGGTCCCCTCTATGTACCCCATCAGTCCATATCTCCTACCTAACTAATATGGTGTCCCTATGCATTAAGCCAACCCCATTATTCTAGGAGACTTCAATCACATTTTCTTCCAAAATTGCCATTTTGAGGAAGGATTATTAGGGGAGAGCAACATTTTGAGCCAAAATTGGGGACAATGGAGAGGTTTGGATATTCCTAATTCTACAAAGCGATTTGCACATACCTCTCAACCTCTTAATGCAGGAAATCTGGACAAGGCTAAATATAC
This sequence comes from Protopterus annectens, assembly GCF_019279795.1. Lineage (NCBI taxonomy): Eukaryota > Metazoa > Chordata > Ceratodontiformes > Protopteridae > Protopterus > Protopterus annectens. The sequence continues at coordinate 456,827,395 of NC_056737.1, read as the reverse complement.
TGGGGGAACATACAAACACTACTAAAAATTGCTCTTGTATAAACTTGACAGTTGATAGAATAACAGGTCTTGCATTAGCATGCATTTTTCTGAAGGTTATGACGTCTGAAACTCAAATGTCTGTCATTTAGTGGCTTCACTGTATGAGGAACAAACCAAAAATAAGAAGCAAATATCTATTCATTCTACAAAGATATGGACAACTGAGAGGTATAGTTCAACCAGGGCTGTCTGAGTTTGCTCCAGTATCACATAGTCCCAACACATCAGCAAACCAAACACATAAATACACAAAAACATACTCTGAGGCTCTAAATAAAAATCTACCTAAGCAACAGAGACCTCCAAAGCAGACATCCAAGCAAACGCTACCTCAAAACAAAACATGCACAACACATAGCCCACAAAGTCAGTGTGCCAAGCAGCCACAGCCCTTAAGGCTGAATAACACACCTGATACTCTTGTAATACATGACTCTATTGTCAGACACACTGACGTCCCGCTCACCAGGCTGAATAAAGAGAAGGTCACGGTGAGCTGCCTGTTCGGTGCTAGGATCCGCCACATAACGCAAGCACTCAGGTCACTCCAAAGCAAATACAAATATGACTCAGTCATTGTACATGCTGGTGTGAATGACCTGAGACGTACCTCCCTGGACTACATGAAAAGAGACATAGAGGAGCTCTATGATCATGTAGCCCAGGCTGGTATGACCCTGACCTTGAGCAGCATCTTACCCTCACCTAGAATGATGCCACAGTACAAAGACAAAATGATCGATTTTAACAATTGGCTAAAACTTTGGTGTCATTCAAAGGGGATCCAGTGTCTGTCAGCCTGGGATGACATGCTCAACAAGCCACGTTGCTTCACTAGGGACGGCTTGCACCTGTCACCACTGGGCTTTCGGATATTGGCAAAGGCTCTTGCCACCCCCATAGTGCCTTTTTTAGGCAAGGCTCAAAAGTCAAACCCACCCCCATAGACAGCACAAGGAACAAGAAACTAAGGGTAATGCTGCTAAATGCCAGAAGTCTTAACCTCAAGATGCACGGACTCGAAGCTCTCCTCAGTATGGAGAACATCGATATCTGTGCAGTGACAGAAACCTGGTTCAAGGCTCCAGAGAGCACCCCAGCACTACCAGGCTATACCTCATATCATGCTTTTTGGCCCCAAAACCGGACCGAACCACAAAAGGAGGGGGAGTTTCCATATTTATCAAGGATATCCACACCTCCAGGTTAGTGGCATTGCACAAAGTATCGGAGACCAACCATGTGCAACTAACAGTGGGCAAGACTGCTTTTCAGTTTATAGCATCCTACAGACCACCATCTCAAAGTCAGGAATCCCACTTGGCTTTCCTGAAGACATTGGAGAACATGAAGATCTCTCCGAACACCATTATATTGGGCAACTTCAACTACCCAAACATTGACTGGGAGCACTACTCAAGCCCCAGCACCTTAGCCCAAAGGTTCCTGAAAATTATAAACTCAAATGCTATGGAACAACTAGTCACCACTCCCACAAGAGGGAACAACATACTAGACCTGATCATTACCAACATGGGGACTCTATGCTCCACACCAGAAGTATATCCCTCATTGGTAAGATCAGACCATAAATTAATTTCACTGGATGTCCACATCCCGACCCCACCCCCAGCCCAGAAAACCACAGTGAAAAACTTCTCAAAAGCAAACTTCTCACTTCTCAAAACCGAAGTGGAATCCTTCAAGGCCCCAGGGCCAGTGGAAACTACGGCCCAAACTGCAGAATCCTATATAAACGCATTCTACGGACATCTCCAGGAATGCATGGATCATGCTATCCCAAACAAAACCAAGACCCAGTCATCCAAAGGCAGGTGTCCAGTCTGGTGGACCACTGCCATAAATAAACTGTACAACAGAAGGAGGAAGCTACTATATGATAGAGCAAAATCCCTAATAGGGAAGGCATCTCTGATCAGTACTAGCAAAAAATTACGATCCCTCATAAAATCCTCCAAGGCCAGCTTCGAGAGAAAAATTGCACAGGACACCAAAGACAATCATAAGGCTTTTTTCAGTTATGTTAGAAACCTGGGATGCAACTCCCAAACTTGTTCTGAGTTGATTCTAAATGACAAAAACTACACTGAACCCACAGACATCGCCAATATCCTGGCAGACAGGTTTGGTGCAAACTTCTCCACCCCCTCCCCCCCAAAAGAGCAAGTATCAATCCCGGCAGAGGGCTGCCTCCCAAACATCTCTGATGCTCAGGTGAAGGCTGCCCTCTCCAAAGCAAAAAACACTGCTACCATGGGACCAGATGGCGTCCCAGGTTGCGCCCTACATGGACTCCAAGAGGAACTAATCCCTCAAATAAAACAGCTATACAATTTCAGCCTCACTACAAGATATGTGCCCACAGAATGGCGTACAGCAACAGTGGTCCCACTCCACAAAGGTGGAGCCTCTACGGACCCTGGAAACTATCGCCCCATAAGCCTGACTAGCTTAGTCTGCAAGGCTATGGAGAGGATCATCATGGAGCTCATAAACAAAGACATTGGGGACCTACAGACACTAGATCCTACCCAGTTCAGCTTTGTCAAGGGCAGATCCTGCCTTTTGAACCTGGTTGACTTCTTCAAAACAGTCACCAAAGCCATAGATGAAGGGAAGGTAGTCCACACAGCCTATCTGGACCTTGCAAAGGCATTTGACACAATACCCCACTTGGGCATCATAGATAAGCTATCCAGCTTAAATATAAACCCCTATGTCACAAGATGGGTTGCAAACTGGCTCAAAGACAGAACCCACAGAGTGAGAGTTGCTGGAGCCATGTCAGACTCGAAACCGGTCACAAGTGGCATCCCACAGGGTTCTGTCCTGGGACCACTCTTGTTCGGTATATACTTTTCCGAGGTACAGGCAAACGTGGGAGGACTATGGCTCACCAAGTTCGCAGATGACTGCAAACTGGGCGCCATAATCAACTCTCCAGCTGACACAAACATCCTTCAAAAGGGTCTCACAGAGACAGATAACTGGTGCCAGTGCCATGGTTTAAAGCTAAATGCCAAAAAATGTATAGTCATACCCTTTGGCAAAAACAATGTGCGGAAACCCATTAAGTACAGAGAAAGTTATTAGGGACCTGGGGACCCAAGTTGATAGCAATCTCTCCTTTGAAAACCACATTGTCAAAGTGGTTAGAAAGACCTTCTACATAGCCCACCTCATCACGAAGGGTTTCACATCTAGATCAAGAGAGGTAATCGTGCCTCTTTATTCATCCCTCATCAGGCCCATCATAGAATACAATGCCCCTTTTGGGATGTACCTTACCCGACACCTGCAGCAATTAGAAAGATCCCAAAAGTATCTCACCAAGAGGATCAAGGGTCTCAAACAGATGCCATATGCTGCTCGGTTAAAAAAACTCCAGCTCTACCCAGTTGCATACCGCCTACTTCGAGGCGATCTATGCCTGACATACAAAGCTATGTCAAATCCAGAATTAATGGACATGCTCCACCTCAGTAAATCTAAATCCCTTAGAGCCACATGCTCGAGGGACTTGAACCTCAGCACAGAAATAAACAGAACTTGCTGGAGGGATAGGTTCATAACCCAGAGGCTCCCTTCGCTCTGGAATAGAATTCCAGTTCATGTGAGGCAGAGCACCTCACTGAATCTCTTCAAGAAGAATCTCGATAGGTGGATGGGGGATCATAGGTTTGTCCCAGGGATTACTCCCGTGTCACTATTAGACAGAGGCACAGTAAACTAAACCTTAAAAAGGGCACAGTATACTCAAATCAAGGGGTGGCGTAAGCCATACAGAATCAGGCTAGGCTTATAATTGCCCCAGGGCAGATAGCCTAGTATGAACCTATGAACCTATGAACCTATGCTACCCCCCCCTCACAAAATCATGGTCAAATGGAGCCTCCTCCCTGCAGCCATTCCAATGTCCCATTCCTTGGTTATTTTGCCCCATTTACCATAAACACTGTAATGTGCATACTGCTTTACTTCTGCAATTATTTAGATTTCATTTGAAAGTTTTAATTTGCATTTTACAGCACAAACTCTAATACATATATGTTAAACAAAGCAATGCAGTCTCACAATGAAAATAGACTTAACATTAAAACTTCTCTGCCCTTGAAACTCACATGCATTGAAACAGCATTGAAACCCACATTCAAAGAAAATACATTTTGCCAGTGGCAGATAAATATTAACTCTGGGTTGTCTTCAAAATCATAGGCCCCTTGAACATAACATACGCATGCTCTTTGATACACCTTCCTGACTGTATTACATTACATTCCTTGTACAATACAGTACAGTTGTCAGAGGGCATTTTAAATTTATTGTTTTGAACATTTTTCCGGTAAACAATGAAACAAAAGGCATACACCAATGACAAAACTGCCCAATTCAGAACATTTCCATCATAAAAAGTCTACTCAACCTTCTATAGTCCACCAGTATCAGTAAAAAATATGCACAATCTCTGAAGTAGTAAAATCCACATTAAAGAAATTTGTAACTAAAAGAGGTTGCTACTAGCAAACAACTTTATATGTCATTGTTTCATCTACAAATAAAGTGCCTGTTGCCCTTGAAGAATAAATTGCCTTTGTTGCATGCAATAAAAAAATAAGCTAGTAATACCGCAATAGGGAATGGATAGCAAACTGATAACAGGTTCATAGTTACTAGGTATCTTTGCCAAAAAGGACTGCAGCATCCACCCCCTTTACAACACAGTACAGTATCAGCAATGCATCTACCTACTGTGGGAGTAGAACCCACAGCTTTCAGCATCAATAGCAAGTACACTATCTGTTGTGCTATTAACAATGCAAGCAGACTAAACATAAGCAGCACTAAACTTTTGCTCCCCTGCAGCTCTCAGCTCCTTATAAAATCTACTTGACACTCAGCTATATCTCTGAACTTTGCAGCACAAGAAATCTGGAAAAAGCCAAAATTTATTGGGGGGGGGACAAAAGGCCAAAAACCAGGAACACATTTTAAACATTGCTTGTATAATGTTGAAAAGTTGCTAGAATAAAATGCTCCGTTACCACCATACATTTCACTGCCACGTCTTGAACCCAGGGGACCCTGTGCAAAACAGTCAGAGCAACATACCAATACGCCAAATCAGCTGTTTTGTGAAAGAACAACTGAAACTTAAATGGCTACCATTTAGTGAATTCAGTTCTTACCATAGCACAGCTGCCAACCTCTTAACACAAAATATCTGAACAAAGCCAATACCGGGTGAATACAGCCCCCAAACATTCAGTGAATTCAGTTCTCACCATTGCTCTCAACCTCTTAGCAAAAACACCCGGACAAAGCCAGTAATGGGGGAATATAGCCCCCAAACATATGCAGTGAATTCAGTTCTTACCATAGTTCTCAACCTTAGCACAAAACCTGGATGAAGCCAATAATAGGGGGGGATACAGTCCCAAAGACAGTGATAAATTTCAAATATCCATCTTGTACACTTAGAAAATTGCTAGACTAAAAGCTTTTGTTACCATGCACTTTCTGAAGAATATGAAGTCTGATGATATTCATATGTGTCATTTTTTTAACATTTGTTAACCAGGAAAGTCTGACTTGGGGGGAAAAAAAACTAATTTTTAGCAGAGGCCCAGGGAGAAACAAACATTCTAGACAGCAAAGAATCAAACCAGAGAACACGTAGCTGTCAGGCAACAATGCTACCACTGTTTTTTACAAATGGTGGTGGGTAGGGAATTAAGGCTCTTACCACTTGGCCCCAAGGGACAGGGTTCACGCCTTATTCTCTACCCACCACCATGTAGCACCTGGGGCATTTCACACACACACACACACACACACACACACACACACACACACACACACACACACACATACAACTTTACTGAGCTTGACATAACAAACAGGAAGCTCTTAACAGTCATAATTGCCTCATACAGTTACTCCACAGCAGAACACAAGCTACTTTAAACCCTTGTTATGTTGCATCTATTTCTCTTTCTATAAGCTTGTATTGTAATAATATCCCTTCTGTATCAAACAAGAATAAGAATCTTATTCAGCTTAAGGTTAAGAGAGCAAGGAATGTAGCTTATTCAATTCCAGTTTATTGCATTTTTGCCCCAGTGTGACAAAAGCTAATCCTGGACTATTTCCTTTACCTATCTGCAGCTTCTTCTGTTCTGTCACTCTTTGCTCAAATTTGATACCTACCTAACTTCATTCTTGGTACTTCCTGTACCTTCTGTAAACTTGGTTATATTCACTTAGCTTAACATGATATAAGAACCAAAATCACACAAAATATTTTATTCTTCTTTGGACTGAAAAAGAAAATTCTGTAATGCTGCATGTCAATACATGACCTGATATTCAAAAGGTATTCAAACCAAGCTAGTAAACAAATAAGCTATATTGTTTAGTATTCACCGCACATCTGAGTAGTGCTTATTTCAAAACAGTCCATTTTTTCCTAACATGCATATATACTACAAGCAGCAGAGTAGGGCAATGTATTCTGCACTGTAACATAAATAAAACATTAAAAGCTTCAAAAGAAAGTACTACACATTTACAGAAATATCTACAAGTCTTTCATCTTACAATGAAAAGAAATTAGGTTATTTTCCATAACTGAAACAGAAATGTCCTCCTGTTACAACACTGTCCTGTTGATTAAAGTAGTTATTTAAGACAATATGCTGGTCAAATTATCATATATGTTTTCTCTGAGGCTTTTGAAATGAAGTATATCTAAAATTTAAGATGAGAATGTCACTACAAAACTATGGCTGCTCCTGTAGAAATTTATATGCAGTCTGTTCTTATGCCCTTTTTTCAAATGAAAGAAATACATTTCTTGTTTCTTATTTTCAAAATATGTACACAGTATATGTAATATGGCTTGGCATCGCACTTGATGGAACATCAAATCCAGCAATGATGAAAAGAAAATACTAAAAATCACAGTGCCAAAAACCTACAATACCAAACTCCCAGATTTTCCCCATCAGTACGCATGTTAGTGCTTGTTTTTGGGTTTGGAGCAATATGGAATTTTGGAAGATGATTTTTGGAAGTGTTGTTTTTTTGGCAATGTAATTTTTTTGTGATTTTTCTTGGTATTGCTGGATTTGAAGCTCTGTCTTTCGAGCTTGTGACAGACAGCGAACAATATGAACATATATTTGTGTTTGTGTGTGTCTGTGTTTGTGTGCGCGCATGCACAAACAGATACATACACACCCACACACAAAACACACACACACACACACACACACACACACACACACATTTACTCTGAAAGTGTCCCATCTTCCGCTCGTTTCCTCCCGCTTGCGAATCCGTCTGTTTCAGTTCCCGCTCGTGGTCCCATTTCCGCTTGCGAACCCCAAAACCGTCCGTCCATGTGAGTTCCCGCTCGCAAAACTTGAAAATATGTGCGCGATGATGTCAGCACGCCCGCGACCGTTCTTCTTAAAGAAGAACGCATGATGTCAGCACGGACTTCTTTCTTCTTAAAGAAGAACGTCCAAAAAAAAAAAAAAAACCTTTTTTTTTTAATTATAACATTAGTCAGCCGATTCCAGGATGACAATATAATAATGTTGCAACTCTAACTCAGGTCTTATTAATGAGGTACACAAATGAACTAAGATATCTGTGTTCCTTAACCTACATATTCTACATACTATTCCTTGTGTCTTTAAAGGTTTTACTTGTTACCCATATTCAAACCCTGAAGGATAAGCCTGGCCCTGTGATTCCTGACTGTATCCCTAGTGAATGGTGTTTGATATGGTGGTCCTGGCAGTGCAGGAACCAGGTAGGGAAAGGTACAAGGGTAGGCACATAGCCTACTTACCTCTCCCAGGTGGGGTTGCATGCACTCAGGGAGACACCAGGTGGTAGTAACTTCCTGGTGGAGACTAAAAAATGCACAGATCATGCTACATGGGGTTTGGTCTGGGATGCTTGGAGGGAATGGCCCTTGCAGAAGTAAGGAAACATCCGCTGCTGTCATCCCATTGTACTTCACTCCCCTTCATCTCACTGGGTGCATGCACTAGCAATGGAGGAAACTAAAGAAAAAACTCAAACCACTACTAATAGATGTCTGAATGATGGGCCTTCCTGTCCAACCCTTACCCCAGTCCTATCCATGGAGAGAGGCAGAGAGTAGAGACAAAGAATGGAAAAAAAATGCAAACCCTTAAGGATAGTAATCTTTCACTTCCCAACAGTCAAATGTGCTATGGTATTTTATTCTTATACATCTGATAGCCAAGCAATAACCAGCCAGTTATTATATACAAGATTATGATCAGATCTTCAATCATAACTAGATTACTATTTGTTTGGGACATGGATGTCAAGACATTCACCTCTAGACTGAAGCTTGAGAGGTGACTCTTGGCAACCACGTTGAGATTACTAGAACAGACAGCAAGCAGAATGAATGCTGTTTCTAGCTCTTCCACTGTCATTTGGTGGCTAGTACTGTAAGTTTTATATAGAGCCATACCCTATCTTAACAGCTGAAGCAGAGATGCTTAACATTTTTTTTTAGGTGGGGGGTACTTAACATTTGTTAAGCTCAGTATTGCACTACAGAAGTGCTTAATTGGTTTGTCTTTTTCACGGTATTGGAAAGTAATCACCACAGTCCATTTAGTATGTTTCCTCTATAACATAATATATGTCACAGATAAACTTCTTGTATTTACAGTCTCAAAGGACATTATTTAAGCCATATGGCCATTAGCACAACAGATTTATGAAAAACATTATATAGACCAAAAAACCTTGGGCCATTTGGAAAAAAAAGTGACTGAGGAAGTGTGAAAATATAAAGAACAAAATCTAAACACTTTTGAAAGGTATAAAAAAGAAATATGGGCATGGGAAACAAAGAGAGATCTGATATGATGCAATATTTATGCAAAGGAGAAGGCCAAATTAATCAACACGAAAAAGGCAGCCCGAAAGATATTTAAAGATAAATAGAGGCAAAGGCATCAAGATATGGGAAATTTCACAGTAAAAACAATAAGATCACAAAGAGGGAATATACAACAGAAGATTAGTGAAGTAGAAATAAAAAAAAGAAGCTGAAGTTATGGAATACCTGCAAAGTGAAGGATTTAGTGTAGAAAGTCTAACACAGGTTATGTCACAGCATGATGGAATAATGAGTCCCCAAAGTAAGGAGAAACAGGAGCGCAGGAGACATTTGAAAAAAAAATATTGACATGGAAAAGAAAAAGAGATTTAATATGGTTTAATATTTATGCAAAGGAAAAAGCAAAACTAATTAATAAAAGAAGAGTCGCATATTTGAGGGAAATACAGGCAAAGGCATCCAGACATTGAACATTTTACAATACAGAAAATAAGAAAACAAAAAGGAAAATTAGAAAAGAGGTTTATTAATGGAGAAGTTAAAGAAATAGAAACTGAGATTATGGATTGCCTGCAAAGTGAAGGATTTAGTGCAGAAAATCTAATTTTGATAACATCACAGCAGGATAGAGCAATGGATCTCCAAATTAAGGAACTGGTTGGGAGGGAAACATCCGATCATTTGCCATATGAAGATACATTGGAGCCTTCCTCAGGAAACCAGTGCAAACATTCAGGTGGAGATGCACAGCAAGAGAAGGAACAGGAAACTGGCTACTCTGATGCAGCCAGTGCTGTGGAGTGATAGGCCACTGAGATCCCATATGAAAGAGCAGATGACACAGGAAGAAACTGAAGAGAATGTGGCACAGGAAGATGATGTAGAACTTTCTATAGAGTGCCCACAGCAAATGGAGAACAAAAAATATGCCCTCAGTTTAGAAGAAAATAATCTAAGAGAAGAGTTGTTTGATTTAATAGAGATGGATAAACATTAAGATCAATGAAAAAAATAGATTAGAGAAAGTAAAAAAAAAAAAAGTCAGAAGTTTGATAAAACAAATGAACACAGTAATGCGGCTAAATTAATAACAGATAAAGTCTTACCACAAAAATAAGGGTGATAAGGGAAAGGAAGGGAAGTAATCAAATGCAATCATGATAGCATCAAATAGAGAAAACTATAAAGCAATTAATACAAGAAGTGTCATTCATAGAAGAGTACAGAAGAGGGAAAAGATCAACAAAAATACTCAGAAAGAGATTTGATAAAAGCAATGCACAGTATAAGAACAGATCAGGATCTATTGTGCACTATCTCAAATCTTCTTCTTAATAAACTAAAAATATCAGATGTGATTTTACAGACAACAAAAACTTAGAAGATATGCAAATGAATATAAAAGAAAAGAAGAAAATAAGCAATTTATTGATGACCCAAAAAAATAATTGAGAAACAAGGCAAAAGGAATTGAAACACCTCAAAAAATGGAAGAAATAGATATATTTTGGAGAAATATCTATGAAACGCCTGTGGAACATAACAAAAATGCTAAATGGACAGAAGAAGCAACAGAAAGAATAAGAAGTTCAAATGTACAGGCTATGAAAGGGGGGTGAAGTAATGGCCAGAGAGATTGAAACAGAGTTAAGAAAAGCTCCTAACTGGAAAACCCCAGGCCAGATGCAGTACCTAACTTCTGGCTAAAAGTATTAATATCTTTACATAAATATTTAGCCATGAGTAAGAACTATTTATATGCACACGCCAACAGACACCAACCTATTTAACAACTGGAAAAACAATGCTCCTACTTAACAATGAATCTGCAAGCTTTCCTAAAAACTATAGACCAATAACTTGCCTTCAGCAACATATAAACTATACACTGGAATTGATGCCAACAGAGTTATAGTCACTTAGAAGAAAATTCAATCATGGCAATAGAACAAAAGGGTGATAAAAGAAAGGCATATGGAACAAAAGATCACTTGTTAAATAAAGTAAAGGATAATAAAAGAAAGTCATATGGAACAAAGGATCACTTTTTAAATAAAGTCATAATGGAGAACTATAAAAGGGGGAAGAATCTAAGTATGGTATGGATAAACTACAAAAAAAGCATTTGATAGTATCCCACATTCATGGATAAAAGTGTGCTTAAAATGTATAAGATACAGCCTGCACTGATTGATTACATTACAGCAACCATAAAACAGTGACAAACCACTTTGCATTTAAGCCATGATAAAGGACAAATTATCATTTCGGGGATAAAAATTCAAAGGGGGATATTCCAGGATGATTCTCTGGCACCACTGCTCTTTTGTCTTGCCCTTAACCCATTAATCTGTCTACTTAACAGATTAGGTCATGGCTACAATTTGGTTCCCAGAAAACAACAAAGTGTAAAGACTTCTCATCTTCTTTTTGTATATGATTTAAAACTGTATAGTTCATCAGATGAGGAACTGAAAGCACAACTGCAAGTGGTCAAATCATTTTCAGATGATATAAAAATGTCATTTCATCTTGATAAATGTGGAAAAGCAATCTTTAAAGTAGGAAGGCTGCACCACCAAGAAAACATCAGCTTGGGACAAGAATGTGATATATAAGAACTTGAGCAAGGAGAGTGTATAAATATTTGGGAACTGATGAAGGCTCTACAATAAAATATGAACAGATGTAAATAAAACTTAATAAGGAATATTTTAGAAGACTAAAATTAATACTGCAAACAGCACTGACATCTAGGAACAAAGTCCAAGCTATAAATCAATTTGCTCTTCCTGTCCTAACTTACAATTTTGGAGTGATTAGACTGGCTCCAAATGTATTGGATAGGTTGGACAGGAAAACAAGAAGGATACTTCATGCTCATCAAATGATTTATAAAAATCAGGGTATACCAACAATATATAGTCCCTGTTCTCGAAACTGATTACATATATAGATCTGCAATCATGGGAATGTATACATATCTGCTGACCTCACAAGACCCAAACATAGATAAAGTTTTGAAATATAAGGAGAATAAGTCTAAGATGACTTCCCTGCTTAGTTTAGCAGAAGCATATCAACATCGAGCAGCAATGGAAATAAAACCAGAAGATAAAAATCAGGCAGAAACTAAATGTGCCAAAAACAAAAAAAAGAATATAAGGTGAAGGATCACAAGAGGAGGTAGGATATGTGTAAAATGTACAAATATAGTTGCAAGTATAGAAAACTCTTGGAACAACCTCATGTTCATCAAGATCAAACTCAGGAAGGGTTAAGGAGAGGTGAATTTAAACAAAAATATGAAATGCTAATATTGGCAGCCCAAGACAGTGGACTACATATATGTTGCTTTACAAATTCCATTGTACATGTGGGGGGAAACAGACAAATGTAGGTTTTGTAAAACAGAATTAGAAACAATCGCACATTATGTTATGATATACTAATGGCAGAACGACTGTATATTGAAAGGCATAATAATGTGTCAAGACTGTTGCATTGGAGACTGTGCAAACATTATAATACTGAAGCAGCTGAAAAACACTAGAAACATGAGCCATAAAGTATTATAGAAAATGATAAAGCTTATATCACATGGGATCACCCATTACCAACAGTTCAAAAAATAGATGCGAGAAAACCAGATATAGTAGTCCATGAAAAGAAGACAAAAGTAGCATTGATCATTTAAATTGCTACACCCAGTGATTACAGTGTTTTACATACAGAGAGACACAAAGTCATAAAATACCAGGATTTGCAGGCAGAAACAAGGACAATGTGGAAGAAGGACACCCAGAAAGTTCCAATAGTAGTAGGAGCAATGGGTCGTATAAAAAAGAATTTACAATCATATTTAGATATGTTACAGATACATGTAATTCATACAAATTACATAAGGAGTCATTACTGGGCACATTGCAAGTGCTGAAAGAACACTTCTGGCTAACATCAATGACTGAAACAATACTAATTTTATGAACTTTAATCATACTTTGACTTAGGAATGGGGTCAATTCCCATCATGGTATTAGAAACCCAAAAGACTTGGAGAAATTACATAAGAAATTATAAATCAAAGACTGAAGCAATATAATTTCATGAAATCTAATCATACCCTGAATTAGGAATGGAGTCCATTCCATCATGGTATTAGAAACCCAAAACATTTGGAAAAAATTAAGAATGAGAGAAGTCATAACCACAGCAAGACCTTGAGCTAACACATCAGAAACATAATCTGACTTGTGAGTGTTGCTTTTCAGTGATGGGAGTGTTGTGTTCACATCATTCATTCCTTTATTTGCCAGTTCTCTGTCTTTTATTTTCCCACCCATTTTAATAATCTTACCCATTATTGAAAATAAATAAAGACATCTAAAGTTAAATGGAATTTATGTAGTTCTTTTTATGAACTGGCACTAACTCAACTTTCCATTTTTGGTCTACAACCTTTCAAAACTGATTCATTTATTATTATCATTATAAATAGATCCACCATTCTCATGCATTTCTTTTGAATTCAGTGTGTAGGATTGTCAGGATTCATTACTATTACTTGCAACTTTCATAGCCTCTGTTAGCTAGTTATATCTTCTAATAATGCTGGATTTGAAAAATGTTAAGGTTTTGCCACACTCTGCTTTGCTTACTTATGTTTGAATAATATTCCTTGAAGGGCTCCAAAATATTTTTCTAGTCCAAAATATTTTTCTAGTACATTGTAAGGGACATACAAACTGGTTCAATTACTTCATGCTAACTGCTGTCCAAAATATTTTAAAATCCTGATTCATTCTTATGGCTTCTTTAGACAAAATGCATACTCAGATTTCAACTCAGCATTTTTATTTCCTTTCTATACTTCCTTAAGTTTTCTATATCTTTAAGATTTTTGGCTGATGCACCTCTCCTCATCTTCCAACATATAGCGTTTCTTTTATTTCTAAGAATTCTTTTGTCTGCTATTTAATTAGCTTATACACTTTTTGTTTTATTGCTCACATTTTCCTTGGTTAAGACTTGGGTTACACTTAGAAAAATATTTATAATCTCATTAAACTTTTTTACATGTAAGTTACAAATTAATTTTCAATACAACATCTAAGCTATTTCTTCTGAACCAACATCAAGCCTATTAACCCCTTATCCATCCATTTTTAATATCTTCCTTTATCAATTTAATAGTCACCATGAGCTGGAGACTCCCAGTAATATAGATCTCAACTTTAACCTCCAGAAATAAGGACTAAGGAAAAATTACTACGGCACATTTAAAATAGTAATATTAGTAACTCAGAAATTCTCAAACAATGTTCAGTTTCAGTAGTAACAGAGCAAATATTTGAGAAAAATGAGGGTATTCTTAAAAAATATGGCCAGTTGAGATGTATGCCCAGCAAGCAACTTGTATAAGGCTGGAAACATTCCTGGGCAGGACACCCACCTATCTCAACACATGCACTCACTCATAATGAGGAATAATTTTTGGGCATCACCAGTTCGCCTACCACACAGCAGTAATTTTATATACAAACCATTGCCTCATTAAGGTAACCATATGAAGTCTTGGGACCAACTAGAGCAAATCCTGAAATACTGAGACTGAATGGCCAAAAGATTGAACTTACATATACTAAGTTAGAAATGCTATTTCTTGGAATTTTCCCTTTTCTCTGAGATGTGGCTATCTCAGCATTGGTATATGTAAGTTTGTGGGAGGAGGTGGGCTTGCCCCACCCGACCCCGCAATAAAGAGAATAGTGATTTTCAAGATTCACACTTCACTGGGTTTTCGGTCTTTTTTTTTTTTTTTGGCTTTTCAGCACTCGACATTTCAAGTGCCAACAATTCAGTAGGGAGCCCTTTATTAACTATGGTGTCACCCTTACAATTGCAAAGAAATTATGTTCCTACATAAAAGAATACAGTAATGACAGTAAAATAAACTGCTATAACAATATTTCTGAAAATAAAAACTAGCAAACAGTATAACTTACTGTACTATACATAAACACATTTTTAACAACCACACAGCATCACCATTCAACTTACTGTTCATAGTCCCCTAAAAAAATTCAGTGGAAATGAAACTGCTCCTGAAATGTTTATTCATATTGCCCTTAAAATGTTGTGAACTAAAATATAAGTCAGCAATCCCTTGTACCTTATAGCTTGCAACTATCTATGGTATCTTAAAAAAATCATCATTCCATACTTCCCATAAATCACAGCATTATGGGAACTCATTAAAGCCTAACTTAATGGCTCTTAGATCGAAGCTCAATCTATCCTTAGACAACTTCTTATTGTTTGAGTGTGGTGCTTTCTAATAAAAAAGACCAGACTCTTCACTATCGTGTCTACAAGAAACAATAAGTTGTTACTTGGTCTTACCCCAGCCCAATATCCTAGTCCAAGCCTAATTGCCACAATTTCTTGCTAAGCTGTATGTCATAGCACATGGCTTGCTCAGTCCAGTAGAACATTTCCTTCCCTGACTGTTAGTACTTTGAATTAATGTCAGAGATTCTGCATGCCAGAAACATGGCATCATCCATTAATCTCCATTTCTTTAATCTCATTTCTTCATCATTGCATTTTTTTGCTACAGATTCGAATACCAGATGTTTAGAAGAGGGACCCACAATGGCTTTTAAGAGCACCCTAAACTACTAAATACTAAGGGGAACAGGCAAAGTAGGGCACGTGTAATTTTTTACATGCTTAGTATTTCAATATTGTTAGACCAGCTAGGACTAAGCAGGTAATTCCTACCATCTTTTTTCACTATCTTAAAGGGACAGAGACTTTTTACTGATTTAATTCTTTTGGTAACCAAGCATGATCAAGTTTACCTCCCCTATAGCCTCCTTTACATCCTTGCATCCAGCCTTCTGTCAGCTACTCTTTCATGCTGGAGATATATAGTGAAGAACCCTAGAACCCACAGCCATCAAATGCACTTTATCATTTTATAAAGTTCTGGTCCCTAAACAGATGCACTACATGCAAGATTGTTTCACCTATCACCTCTTACTTCTTACCACCTGATAATTTTGCTTAAGCTCCTCAAGCATCCGCAAGGACTCCTATCCATGTTCACCAAATCTGTTTAGGCTAAGATACCTACTTCATTCTGGCTTTTACAAGCAGAAGTTTCCAAACTATTTTAATATTTACATTTACTTCTGTATGTTCCTATAGACTTGGGCCTTTAATTCTATTAGAAAAAATGTTCAATTTTTCTACAAACACACTAATTAATAATAGGATTCTCCAGACAACCTTCAGCCATGGCCCTTGCCCCCACCTCACCTCAAAACATCTTTCTTTCTGACTTCCTTAGTGACTTGTGAGGGGCAGTCCACAGTCTGGCACCATCTTAGAATTCTGTCTAAATAACACTTTAGAGCACCTTAAAGCCCTTTCCCACTATGCAGTCATCTATAGATTGCTGAGGGGTGATCTATACCTGACTTACAATCTCCTACAGAGATCTAGGGACCTGAATTTCATCTGTAACTTAAACAGAACATTCTGGAGAGACAGATACAGTATGTGTCCCAGACACTACCCCTCCTCTGGATCAGGCTTCCCAGCCATGTGAAGCTGAGTTTGTCTAGTACCCAGTTTAAGTACAACCTAGACCAGTAGACGGGGATTGGAAATTTACAGTAGCCCTGGACCCATGTCCCTTATGGACAGAGGTAGCTTATAAATGCCTGACCAATATCCTGTTTGGATACAGGACATCATTATTCTTTCAGGAAAACTTGGCTAGGCTTAGAAAAACCCCTCCCAAGTCATTAGCTTAGTAACAATCTATGAATATAGAATGATGGTGCACAGCAATAGCTAGACCACACCTCGGTGCATTCTACAGCTTAAATGACATCCTTGGTTACTCTGTACCAGTATGCCTTTCTAATGATGGTTCTATTCCTGAACCAGATTTGAAAATGACATTTTGTAGGTTAGAAACCCAACCCATACTGTCATTAAAAGTTGCAATTTATACAGTATATAAAGTAGGTTTGTCATCTGGGTAGTCAAGACATTGGCAGCAAAAGATAGCTTAAGGGTACCCCACTTTTTCCTTAATATTTTAACTGGAATGTGGTCCTATTCATGTTTGCATTTAGTTAGTGTTTTAAGTGTTGGGAAATAAATACCAACAAGTATTGATCTGGTGGTCGCAAGACAGTGTATGTCAGTAACCAGTTACTGAAATGAAATATGCTTTTATTCACTACTTGCAAGTTAACTTTAAAAAGATTTATATATGCAATTCAATCAAAGGCATGTTAGCCTCTTCTGCAAAGGGAACAGCTTTCACTGAGTCATGTAAAGAACCACAGAGTCTTATGTGTTTATATAAACTCCATGCTCTTTACCACCAGTGTTAACCACATCAGTCCTTGTATGATGACTCTAGTGCTGTTGACAGGGAGTCCATGGCCATGGTGAACAAAGACAGTCCTGTCATGTTCCTGTTTGTAAGATTATTGAGGAGGAGCCTCTTGCTAGCACAAAGCCTTAATGGTGTAATATTACACAAATCCACCTCTTCAGCACAATGTTGCAGTTTTTGAAGGCATGTCCACTTTTACCCCATAATAACATGCTTAAAAACAATGAGATATAAAGATGACAACCATGAACTTTATCAACTAAATCTTTTCTGGACACCAGATACTAGACCAGAAATACCTCCCTTCAGCCTGCCCAACACCTTGGCCTACATTTTCAGGTCAGGTGCTGCCTGTCATTTAGGTATACAGCTGGGCTGTGATAAGGGAATATTATTGTTTTTATCAGGGGTATGGCCACTGCCTCAAAAATTTTTGGTGAGATATTTAGCTCTTTCCATCCCCTGCGATACTACCATCAACAGTTGTACAAGTAAGTTACAAAAGGTCTTAGCAACTTCCTCTAGTAACTTACGCCGCCTTTTCCCTAATTTACAAACGTTATCTCTCTTGTCGTTATCATCGTACTCTATTGACTCATAAAAGAGCTCACAAGCATCCTCTGTGATTCTACTGATTGCCCTATTCAGATACATAGGTATGCCACTGGTGTTCATTATACAGAGCACTCCACAAAGCATGTAAAGGTGAGTGAAATGTGTAGCTAGGACACATTAACAAAACACAGTTAACAAGTGCATGTTTTCAAAACATATAACAAAATGTTACCTTTCGTGACAATAAATGGATCACCAGATAAGGTTCTTGTATTATAAAATATGTTATAGAATAATGACAGTAATGCATTTGTGGGACAGGTAGATATAGCCATTGTCACTTATTCACTTGCATTCATTTTCAAGAAACTTAGTCTTGAAACTTTTCATTAGATTCCAGTTATGGATATCAGATGGTAGTTGATTCTAGCTAGCAGCCTCCTTTTTAAAAATGGATGTCTTCTATATTGTCAGATCAAAATGTGGTCTATAAAATGTTAATGCATTTCTTTTGATGCTTCTAAGGTAAACTCAGGCTGTATGACAGAGAGCCATGAATGTAGTGAAGGACAATGCTGGAGTTTAAATCATTTTAAAGACAAGCCTTGGGATTCATTAATGCCTACACTAACTGTACACTAAATGTGAACCATTCTGAGTGAATTGACATCACAAGCATAAATCATTCCTTCTTTCTCCTAATTTTAATTTTCCTACTGATTTTCTTGCAGCCTTAAATATCAAGGATTCATAAAGGTTACCACAAAGTGCAGACAACATGTACACTTATTGTAATCTTTTTGAGTGATGAGAAAGCACAAAAATTGTAGTAGGGATATTCTTGAATACTGATCGCGTACATTAGAGTAGGCGTTAATGAATCTGGCCTGTAGAAGGAGTGCAACTCTAGCAGTCACCAGTAGCCATTGGGTCTTTTTAAAGTCATTCCAAATGGTGAATATGTTAATCCACAAGAAGGACAAAGCTACAGGTTTTCTAAACTATGGTTTACAAAATATTTGAATTATTGTTAGACTGGAAGACATCAGTAGGTAGCTCATTTTCCATTTTTGGAAGAAACACATTCTTAACCAGAGCTCTACACACAATGGAGAAGAGAAGGTCTGGATATCTATACAGAAGTTTCAGTTATGATTAAGTGTTTTGAATGTGTTTTTAAATTACATGGTGGGAATGTAGATAATCTATAAATGTCTTTGCTGGTCTGATTCAGGAATAACATTGTTTCGAGGGTTTGATGAGTAATTATGATGTTTCCTGTAGCTTCTGGGGGTTGCAATCAGCATTACTATTGATTTTTAGGTTTATTATATGTTTGTTCCTTTAGATCCAGTTCTAAATATCTGTAAAGCTGTAGACTCTGTGTTTTTCCTGTATGTTTGTAAAGGAGTGTTCTTGTGCTAACAGAAGCATGTCATCAGCATACATAGTAATGTTTAAATAGGGTAGGTCTTGCTTAAGACCATTACAAAAAAGTGAAGAAAAGCTATCTCCTTGTCTACATATCAATGATTAATAAATCCTATATAATAATTTTGTTCAGTTTTGCATTTTGTAGCATCACATGCTTTATCACAATGCAATTGCATGACTTAAAATGGACTCTGTAGTGCAAAGTTCAGCTAAATCCAAAGAGCAGTTTGTGTGCCACAGGTCATAGGGAGAAATAGCAGGGAAAGGGCATTTCTATCTCCCCCCTATTCTTTTGGGAACATCTTTGCTCTATAGTCATATTTCACTGTCATGAAATGAGCAATTTTATTCTGAAAAACGTATCACCATTTCAGACAGTACAACACACACCTATGTGCTCCTTCCACCTTTTATGCTTTTGTTTCCCATTTTGTTTTCTTGGGATAAACTGCTGGAAGATATTGTGGATTAGTATGTTGCTTCCTCTCTCACACTTGTGGGGGAGGGGGGAATGGCATATGGATTCAGTTCTACTAACATGCCAGACCAACCAGCTATGCCTTAGAAACAGTCATAGTTTGTGGCCAGTGCTATCTTATAAATGACCCATAGTGAATCCATGCATCTGAACCATCTTGCTTCAGTTACCTTTAGGGAATTAAACAAAAGATGCATGTCTGCTTTAGAAATCCACAATATTGCAGTTTGTAGCCAACATACTTATGCACTCTTAACATAACACCATTAGTATCCCTTGTTATTACAGCAGCTGAGAGTGGTCTGGGAGTCAAGAACCTTTTTGTCACCATTATACTTTTTATTTCTCTTTCTGACTTTCTTTAAAATAGTGTCATCCACCTAGAATTCTGAGAACTTAATGATGACTATCCTAGATAGATGTCTGTTTTTACTCAAATATTTCTCCCTTCATAGAGTGTCCTCATATAACATGTTCTGACAACATAAAAAAATCTTCCTTTAGCAATTTCAGGAAGAGCAGGCCCACACCTTGATTTACAGTATGCCACTTAATGAATGTGGCTGCATTCATTTGAGTTAGGTCCACATTTTCTGTAGCAGTTTTGCAAGGTTCTAATGTCCACTTCTGCCAGCTTTGTTGTATATTTTCACATAACACATTTAAGAACAATAGGCAGATTATATTGGCCAACCATACCATCATCTCCTGATGCTCTCTTTGTTCTTATCCAGTGGGGAATAAGATGATTACATTAGTTTCATAACAAACTAAGAATGGAGCAGTGCAACCAACCAGAATAAAAATTGAAAAAATGTATTATAGGTTAAGCACTTTCATTCATTAAGAACTTCTTCTGAACAAATGAAACCATCAACATAAGTTTAAGTAGAGCATCAAACTTTCACATGACCCAAATCAGCCAGTGTGTAAAAAAATACATTAATTAACCACTGTTAAAAACTTACAAAATGTAAAAACATAAAAAGTGAAAAGCTCATTGTATAAAATTGTTCAGTAACATGAATTTTTAAGAAGCACCATAATATTTTAACTGAAGTGATGAATTAAAAGAGCATGTGTCCTTCAATCCAGGGTTGTTAGTGACATCAAGCAACAACAGCCATTTTAATTCATTTTTATCTAGATGCTCACTGATAATATGACCCTGGATGTCTTTTTTAACCTGTTCTACTACAAGGAAATTAAAAATGTGTGTGTTAAATTCTTCAATGTATTTATATAAAGTGTGGGGTCATCTTTTTGTTTTTAATATCCAAGTAATGTTCATATATACACTTTTTAAATTGTCTTGATCTCTTGCCTATATAAAAGGCAGGACAACAATTACACTGTGCAAGATAAACTACATTCGAAGTGTAACAAGTAAAATACCCAGTAATTTTATATCTCTTATTCCAAATGGTGAAACTATCAGCACCATTAATCGGATAACATTATGAACAAGAGCCACATTTAAATGTACCATGTCTAGAATTATTAGACGCAACCATTCTCCTACACTTTCTTTACATATATGCTTTTAAAGCTTTGACCTTCTTAAAGGTAACTAGTGGTTTATCCCCCAATTTATAACATATATCCTTGTTCATCAAAAACAGTTTCCTATATGTATTAATGCATTCAATTATAAGCTTGCTATCCAATGTAAAAGTGGTAATAAAATGTTTTGTTGCACCAGTTTCTGCCTTATTTACCCATTGTCTACTCTCGTCCCCAACTATGTTAGGAGGTAGACTTCCTAATGAGCATAAAATAGGTTGGTAAAAACCATTATTCCTTTTATTAACTACTTTCTCTTTAATTTCACTGAGAAATTTTTGCCAGTTATCCACTTTTGCAGAACATCTCCAATACTATGTCACATTCAGTGTAAAAGGTATCAGTGCGAGAGACCAACCTGGCCAAACACACTAGTTGTCCTTTGACAACTACCCTTTTTCTGAAATTTGGGGTGCCAGCTGGAAAAATGTAGATAAGTGTTAGAAAAGGTAGGATTTCTAAAAATATTAGATGAAAAGCAATTCCTGTCCAAATGCTTACTGATTTCAACATCTAAATAAGAGGTCTTAGCCTCATTAAAATTATAGGAAATTGTAAAAACTCCACAGTATTATTAATATAGCTAAGAAATCTTTCCAGTCTGTCACAAGTGTCCACACACAGGATGAAAATATCATCCAAATATCTTTTATAGATTGTCCAGCAATCCACAAAAGTACTCTTGAATATAAATTCAGCCTCCCATTGGGTCATAACATAATTAGCAAAACTGGGGGCACAAGATGCCCCCATAGCCACTCCTGTGATTTGTCTATAAAACTGACCTTCAAAACAGATGGAGTTATTTTTTAATACCACATCCATCAAATTTGTAATGACATTAACTTTATCAGAACTTAAGGTTCTAGATTCAAATAACTGCTGCTCATACCAACTTAACCCTATGTCATGCGGAATGACAGAAAAAAAGGTTATGTACATCAATAGTGATGAAAATTGCATTGCTATTGAATGGAATATGATTGAATATATTCAGAAAATGTCAGGAGTCCCTACAAATGTATTTAATGTTTTCCAAGCCATTCTTTACATTATAGTCAATCCACTGGGAAATAAAGTACATTTAGATCTAGACCCATCTACCATGGGTCTAAGAGGTGGAATGATGACACTTTTATGTATCCTTTAGGTTCTGAAAATACTTGCTGATATGGGTTTTTTATTGTACATATAATCATAATCATTCTTACAAATGTGTCCTTATAATAACACATCTTCAAGTAACAAGTCAATATTCCTGAAGGCAATATTGATTTTGTTACAGGAAACCTTCTTGTATGTGTCTTCAAATAATAATGCATTCATCTGATTACAATAATCCACAGTATTCATTAGCACAAGCCCACCCCCTTGTCAAGTTTCATTATTCTTATTTCTGAATCATCTGTGAGCTCCCTAAATGTTTTTAATTTGTCCTTTGACATATTATAAAATGTACACACATTCTGTTTTCCTAAGATATTACAAATTTCAAATTCACAGGCTCTTTCAAGAATTTGGATGTTAAGGTTTAGGGGTTGGTTAAAACAACTAGCTCTATATAATGGTCTTTCCAAACTAAAAGCATCATTTTAGCGAACCACAAACTCAAGTTTAATTTGCGAGTAAATAATTTTAAGTCACTCAATGTATTAACAATATTGACCCGCCAAGCAGGAACAAATGTTAGACATTTTGCTAGAATATTAGCATGTTCAACATTAATAGCTTTCTGTGAAAAACTGTACATTTTTAAATCAGAATTGTCCTTACCCTCTGCCGTACATCCTGATGAACAGAAGGACAGTCATTTAATTCTTGTGAAAGCCATTCCTCTTTTCGGGTTGAGCTACCTCCTTCAAATATGGGTCGATACTGTTCTGCTGCTTCCATGAGGGTAAACGCTTGTTTTTCTGGCTTTTCAGGTCATTTGTGTTTGATACATTAGTTTCATGCTTTACCAGTGTCAGTCTGAGAAACTTCACTAACATGTGAAGTCTAACTAGTGGTAGGTAATGCACACTCATTATTCAGGGATACGCCACAAAGTATTTACCATGATCTGCACACTTATTTAGCCACTTTAAAAGGGCTTACTCACTCACAGAAGGAAAAAGATGTCTCAGGCTAAAGACTCATATGTCCACCTTTAACTGATTCCATAGCTTACTTCTCAAACAAATCCTCATACTGAGATTGCTATCCTTTGGAAATGCATGTTCCTATTTAATACAGTTCAGATTTTCCTTAAGAACATGATACTATTATATGAGTTTCTTAACTATGAAATGTAGAATTCTAATATTAAATATAGAAACAAGATCAAAACTTGCTTTTCAAGAGTCATTTTCTCTGGAGGACAAACTCCACCAAAGCTATATATGAAGAATAGTTTGTCCCATGCATTCTTATAAATTGTTCATACTTCAATGTCACTGTAACTTAGAGGTCTGAAAATCATGTCATACATTTTCATATAATCAAATCAAATAATCCAGAAAAAGACTTAAGAAAGCCTCTCATCCTTAGAGTATAACAGTTGTTACCAAAGTGTTTGTCTAGATTTAGCTTGAAGATTCTGGATTGCTGCTGGTTTTAAAATATGATGGCAAGGTGTTCAAGCTTTCTACCACTCTTTCAAAAAAACTACATTTTAGCTTATTTAGTCCTTCTGAAAACCTGTCTTAATTTCACATGTGTGAACATACTGGTCTTACACAGCTCCAAGAAATCGGATAGTTACTGGATAGTGCTGTAAAAACACTAAGTCCTCTCATCCTCTCTTGACCTCATGTAGGTGAAAAAATGAATTTAATTAATTTAGCATTTCAGGATAAAGTAAAGATGTCATGTTATGCAATTTATTTCTTGAATAATTTTTGTAGTCTGTTGAATTTTACTAGCCTGTTTTCCTTATATGGACATCATAGGAAACTGCTGTATTGTAGCTTACTTCTAACAAGACTAATAAAGAAATTAAGCAAGGGTTTAGGTCATCTTGAGCTCACAAGGTAAAACAAGCCATCCCTAGCTTTATAGCATTTCTTGTATATATAATCAATGTAGAAAATGAAAGTTTTATGTGCCATTTAATTAATTCTTTAATGATCGACCACAACTGTATTTTATAATCTCAATGTGCCATTTATGAAAGATGCTAAGATACTTAAACTCATTTACCAAATCAATAATTTTTGGCCTACATGGTATGCCCACGCAAACATTTTTATTCTGAAAAAAAAAACATTATACACACATTGTCCAAGCTGTGAGATTGTACTGTTACCTTTGACAGTTATTATTTTGTTGGCTTAGATGTAATCAACATAAATGCCACAGAACAGTGAGTTATTTAGGATTAGAACCACAGGAAAGGCAGGGTGGAAAAGGTAGTTTCTCAAGGTGTCACCTTCTAGGGAAAAACAAGCATGTTAACACTTTATATGCTGTTATCACCATGACTGTAATTGTGGTCCTAGTAGTTTAGAAACTGTTCAATTAACATTCAGTCAAATTCTAATGTTCTTTTAATGTTAGCAACAAGTTATTAGGTAGTGACATAACTTATTGCTACCTTTAAAAAAAGACAATATGATAGTTTGCAAATTGTCATTACAAGACTGTGACACAAATGCTTATAGGCAGTAGAGAGGTAACTAAACAAAGGTGTGATGTAGGGTGCCAAACTGTGCTGTTACATTCCTGCCAGCCAATTGCCACTTTATGTGAATCATATGACCAATATCTGTGGAAGTTCAAAGTTGATTCAACATGTTAAGGAGTTCACTATTTCTCTGAGTGACAGCTCACCAAAGTCTAATATCAGACTTAAAGCATCATTTCATTCCCTAAAGTCTTAATTAGACTTCATGGGTCCACACCTCAGTGCATCAAAGTAAATAATTGATCATTCCTCTGAGAATCATTTTAATCCCCCTTCTATGTACCCTAACTCACATTACATATCTGTTTCAACTGCTAATGGACCCAGCTTGACCATTAAAACACTTGACTCAGCCATTGTAAATGAGGTTGCTTAAGCAATTAATATCTGAACTCCAGGTGAAGAATATAATCACTAAGACCAGTGTAAAACTAGACAAACTTTACAAGGCCAAAACGTTATTAACAGTTAGTGACATGTTTTCTGGTGCAACCTCCTACCCACTGCATTATGTACTCTTCATACCTATTCATTTCTAATTCCTCTCCATTATTTTGCAGGGTTGATAACATTTCTAGGGTTGCAAAGGACACCAAAACAAAATGCATCTCTCTCTCTCTCTCTCTATATATATATATATATATATATATATATATATATATATATATATATATGTGTGTGTGTGTGTGTGTGTGTACTTAGAGTATATATATATATATATATATATATATATATATATATATATATATATATATACACACACACACACACACACACACACACACACACAATCTGCACCGGCTTGAATTTATTCATTATCAGTCACTTCCCTCTGCTTTGGTCATAAACTACTATACTCCAACCACCATACTTTGGAGACTACCCCCCGAAATCTGAGGTCTTCAGCAGGTCATATATAGCATCCATTACTAAATCTTACTACAAATATAGGGACTCCAGTTTTCTTATTACAGCTTGGTTTGGGAAACTATGGAATGAATTGCCATTCACCATATATTCTATCCCAAACACCAAGAATTTCAAGCCGTCACTTAAATAACACTTCTTATAAAACAGCACTTGCTTCTGTGATCTCAACTAATTCTTTGATATCAGTCCAACTAACATTCAGTCAAGTACTATGCTTTACCAACTAATTATAGTATACTACCAGTCTCTATACATTTGTACATCGTTCCCATCCTAGCAGCTTTCGTATGACTGATGACTTACCAAACATTCCTCTGCATTTTTACTATAGCTAGAAATAGTTCCATCATCACACATAAACTACAGACATTCTATTTATTACATAAGCCAATACTGTGCATGCACCTTTTTTCATTACTGATATTATTCATATGCATTCTTGTAGTGAAGATATACCATATTTATGATACTTTGCTGCCCTATAGTCCTTAATACTGCTTTTATGTCATAAAATTTTTGATTGTACATGTGGACATGCAAAATGTTTGCCTTTTTTATCAACTACAGACATTTTACTTGTTTTATTCCCTGGAGATTTCACTGCCTGGCACTCTGTTGAAAATGGAATCTCCCCGCTGGGCTTCCCAGTCAACAAATGCAAAATAATTAAACAAACAAACAAAGAAATAAAATAACTGACCTTCTAGCTCAGTCCTTTTCCTTTTCTGGAGTAATTTATGATGACTTATTGTGTCAAAAGCATATGAGAAATCTATCCAGATAGCATCAACTTGCTAACCCTTATTTATTGTACTCATAAATTTACTGGACAAGCAAATGTAGTAGGTGGCATATTCTGGCTAAATGTGTTATGGTTAACATTAATAACTTTGTATGCGATTAGCTCTTCCATGAGTTCATTACCCTCTTGCTTTTCAATAGACTTACTTGTACAAGATAGTAGACTAACTTGTGTACAATCCTTTACCTTCATTTTTTCTCCTTTATTTTTTAAATAGGCTTTATCATTCCAGTCAATTAGAAGTACAGCAGCTTTAATGTAAAGGGCTAGCAAGCTCATGCATTAGTTCCTTCAAGTGTCTGTTCAACGTGTCATTGTATCTGGCAGCTTTTTATATGTAATTTGGAAAGTTCAACAAATATCTCATAGCTGTCAATTCATAGGCCATTTTTGTACAGGAGTTGCTGAGATCACAATGAAGTTCTCATAGCGTTATTACTTAAAGTTTTCTAGAATTCACTTTGCAAAGGTTGGACATCTGTTTTGCTATTAACTGCCCCACCATCATTTTTAATAAATATATTTATGCTGTACTGTCTTGTTGCTGTCCAAATATATCTAATGAAGGCTGTTTCATTTTGTTTAGTGTCACCTGGCTGGGATAATTCATGATCACTTCTATGTTTAATGGGTACGTTTTATTTGTTTTATCATAGACGTTAAATTTCTCTTCAAAGCAGGTACATGTGACAGAGACTTTTTCTTGTAAAACTTATTCTTTTTAAGGATGACAGCCTATAGGGTTCTGTTGCCCCTTGTTTTGTGTGTCCTTTACAAATAGATTTAGTTTTAGTATTTTGTACGTCTTTTAATGATGCCCCACATTTCATTGCAGATTTATGTTGAAGATCTTTCTTTTCTTTTCCAAGATGCTACATTTATCCTTGCAGTATAGCAATCACTGTAAGTTTTAAGACATTGTCTCATACCTCTCATATGTCCAGATTTTCTCAGAATGTTCATTTTTTGCCTCATATTTTTGGTCTGTTCTTCATAAACCTTGACATCACTAAATGATGGTGGGCGTTTGAGTTCCACAATTTATATCCTGCAGAATATTCATGCTAATGCAATGCTTTTTATTCTAGCAAGTTTATAAGAGCAGTATTTAAAACCTGTCCCTATTTTAGGGCATTTACCCCCCTATTGTTTTTAGCTTTGTCCAGATTTATTGTGCTAATAGATTGAGAGGTATGCTGATTGTCTGTTCCTTCACAAATCAGCAGTCTTGACCTCTTCTGCAACAGGCAAGTATGTACTAGCTTCAGTGTCACGTGGCCACTAGTTCATAGTGTTATGTGAATTTTATATTTAATATTTGGCAACAGCTTGCTAACGTGGCATCCAAATATTATTCTCTGTAGCTGGAACTCTAATAATTAATTCCTAGAATTTAATCATTTGAAATTCCCGTGACTCCCACTGAAGCACATTTACTGTTCCTTGAATAGTTTATTTTGTATGCACTGAAAGTGAAGTGGTTTGCTGTTCCTGAAAACTACAAAGATAATTGTATACTTATACACTATTCACTATTTCTAAAAGTGTATACATTTGGAATTTTGTTATATATTTCTTTATGATATAGCAAAATATATTTAGAATATTTTCTATGGACAGGACACCTGTATGTTGATTATCAATAAAAACCTATTTTGTTTTATGAGTTCCTTAATATTTGATCTCTCACTTTCCTTCTGCATTATTCTAATTTGTACCACTGAAATAATGACTACAAAAATGAATGTCATTATGAAAAAAACAAAAAAAGGAAAACACAAAATTAACAGAATTACTCTCTAGGCTTGTTGTCTTTGTTATTGGCTGATATTATTAAAGAGAGTGGTTCTGTTAATTTTCCACTTTTTTCTTTTATTATTAATCCATTTTGCATTTAGTATATTGAAGTATCATAATGCTTGCAGCTTTGTATGTGGACAGATAAATCCTATGTCACATAAAGGGTTTACTAACTCATATATCCTGAAACATGATGGCTTGTAAAAGGTTACAATAGGTATATGCTTACAGCTTTCCTACAAGCTCAAAATCCTCTATTTCAGAAGTAGACCTTCATAGGTGAAGGTTTCAGTTTTGAATGTTGTATCTTCTATAACATTTATGGATTTCCTTCCCTTAATTTCCCCTTACCTAAGTGTGGAGTACCTTCTTAAGACTGCAGTATCTTGTTTCCTTCAGCTGTCTTACTCCCAAAATTCAGTGACTGTCCACCACTCTGCATTCAGTTTCCATCCAAACTTCACATAATTCCATATGTTGTATTTCTAACATAGCCATCTGTTGACAGCATTCAATATTACTATTCTGTTCAGCTTAAACATGCCTTTGCTGTCTGCTTTTTCTGATGTCTAGGTTATGTATGTTGCTTTTGTCACATCTACAGATATCTGTGGCATAGTTATTTACTTTGTCTTTAAATTGAGAGTACAGCTAATGGAGATAGTGTGTTATGTCACCCTCATAGTTGGTCAGTCCAGTAATGATTCTTTACAAATACACATCACGCCTTATGCCTCTTTTCTCAACTATCTTGACTATGTATATAATCAGCTGTGAACATACAGAGTATGGCTAAAGGAGCATAGTTTTATTAATAATTTGCATCATTTGTTATATTTTGTTTTGCTATGAATTAGGTCAGATGAAACTGTTTTCTGACCTCATTTCTGATTTCCTTTTCTGGGTCCATCCATGTGCAACAAGCCAGCCTTATTTGTCTTTTCTGATGGAAGAAAGACCAGAAGTCAAGTCATGCTTTCTTGCATTTCCAAAAAAAAAAGTGTTGTGTTATCTCTCTCTCTCTCTCTCTTTGAGAAATATTCTGATTTCCATTTCCATTTTCACATTCTTATAAATTTCTTGAACAATTGACTATAATTCCGAAAACAAATGGATAAAAATCTCTCACATTAAAACCTATATATTTTGTCTTGCATCCACTGAACTACATATCCTTCAGCTGTATTTTGGCACTATTTTGGCTCAAACCTCGTAAACTTTGACTATTAATACTCTTCAGACTTCCTGGAAACTTGTAATAAAACTGGGAACATTAGATTCAAAGATATGAGCTATATGTAACCGAGAATGAAACTGCTGAAAAAAATCCAGTGTGCAACATTCCTTCATATCATTATCAAAGAAGCAATTAAGGTACTTAACACATTTAACCTTAAGGAAGACAACAATAAGACTTCTGTACTACAAGTCAAGTTCCAAGTTTATTTTGAGCAAAGAAATACTTTACTATATATAAGGCACTTATTTTTCACTAGAAATCAAATAGTTCAGAAGTGAGTAGATGCTTATGTGACTGATCTGAAACACTTAACATAAAGACATGAATTTGGTAATTTGCATAATTCACCAATAAAAGACAGAATAAAGTGTGGAATCAGAAGTGATCAGGTAATAAGCAGAGTATTAACAAAAAGTGATTTAACACTTGATAAAGTATTAAATGCCCACAGAGAAGGTAAGATTTCAAGGATACAGCTTAGTATCATGAACAAAGGCAAGTGAGAATGAAAGTAAAATGAATCTCAAAACTGGTGAATAATTTTAGTTGATACACTGCTTTAAAAAAAAGGTCTGTACTTTATCTATCTCTATCTGTTATACCTATTAGACTCATAGGGGAACTGTTATATAAGTAAGTAGATGTTACACTAAAATGTTGAAAGTTAACACTAATAACTTTGAATTCGTTTAATGTAATGTCATAACAGGAATATTATTTAACCACTGATTTCTGCAGTTTCTGACAGTACTTACCAAGTAATTTTGAGAAGATTTACAGAGATCCTTCTATGTAACACTGAAGAAATACTTGTGTTATTACTGTATATGCTTAAGAACATGTTTATTAAGGGGGGGTTCCTGTTGGCTGAAGTACAGCAGTAGTTTTATACTGCTAGTTTAACAGCTGATAAATACATAGTGTTTGTTTTTAACCTAGATGGTTACATTTACCTCAGATTTAGTCTCAGCAGAATCAATAATTTATTTAATTTTGAGTTACATGCAGTACACAGCTCTTTTGTATTCCAAATCTGATAAATCTTCTTTTGAAATATTATTTGTCTATGCTTGAATTCTGCCAGAATTACATGATTCTGAGTTAGTCTTGTATACATTCATGGTAAAAAAAAGATGTATATACAAAAGAGGCATGTATGACAATAAATTTTTTTTGATATAGCTCTATAAGAACGGTGGGGCTCACCAGTTCTTATGATCTAGAAAATGTATAAAGATGTTACTATCTTGATTCAACAGACTAACTTATAGATAGTTATTCATACAAAAAATTATTGCTTTTAAGAGTTTTTAGTTTTAAGTTGTCATAAGGAGACAACATCCTAGTTACAGATATTACTTATGTCACCAGTCATCACAGATATTTTCCTGTATATTTATTTGTATATTTTAAACTGTTTATAAAAAAACAATTTTAAAACATAACATGTTAAAGTGCTAATGCTGTTTACTTGAATTTAATAGTATTCATTATACAAGAAGTTAATCTTGATTTACACAAGTTATATGTTATAGAATATATATGCAACTTTATTATTACTTTTTATTTTATTTATTGACTGGGGAAGTCCAACTAGGAATGAGCCTATTTTCAGCGGAGGCCCAGGGAGAAACGCTCCAGACACGTCTTTAGAATGTGGGAAGAAACCAGAGTACCAAGAGGAAACCCATGGAAAACATGCAAACTCCACACAGAAGACATCCCGGCCAAGAATCAAACCAGAGAACATCTTGCTGTGAGGCGACAACATTAACCACTGCACCACTGCCCTGTTTAGACACTCTGCACTTTTCTTGAGGTTGACTGTAGAGTGCCAGAATATAAAATGATAAATATGTATAGAAATGTGTTGTTGTCAATTGAAACTCTATACTTTTCAAGTTTATTAGGGGGAAAGAGTTATTTACTCATTCATTTTTTTCCGAAATGTATAACATAGGTACTCCAAAATAGTTAAAAATCAGTAAGTACTGACTGACTTGACTTGATTTTGATTTGTTTTAGTTATTCATCTGTCTTAATATTTGATCCTTGTATTCATAATTAAAGAATAAGAAATGTATACATATGAAAATATATAAAGAATATTGCAAGGAAATCTAAATCATATCTAAGTGAGCTGAAATTAACTAACATAACATATTAGAAAAATACATTTGATTCTATGCAATATTTTAATTAATATTTCAAACTCTCTGATATTGTTTGTTCGTTGATGAGTTTTATGGTATAATAGACAGTTATATAAAATAATAGATGAAAATGAAACAAAATTATAATAGTAAAGTTCAACATCATACACTGAAGGGGAGCTGAACTACCGCTGTTACTGAATGGGTGGCAAATTTGAGTAGTTGATGCTACTCAAATTGAGAGTTTATAACTCCAGGTGGGCTATGGGTTTTGTTTTCAAGGTTATACAATTAACTTATTGTTGTTATAAATCTTCTTTCAAGATATCCACTATGATGATGATAAACAAGTTTTCAACTATGAACATGTTTAAAGTATATCCACAGAACAACCCTATATATAGACAAAAGTCTTAGTTCAATATATAATGGAGGGAAAACCAAAAAAGAAAAAGAGAATGAGAAAACTAATAGACATAAAATAAAAGAGAATTACATCTAATATGTTATACTGTTAATATTGTTCAATTGAAATGTATTTCTGTTAACATTAATGGTTTAAATAACCCATGTAAAAGAGGAAGCTTATTCAGATATTTGAATTTACACAAACCTAATCTAATTTTTTTACAAGAAACACATATTTTAAAAAATATATATCTAAATTGGACACAAATAAATATACTGTTTTATCTAGTTCAGAACACTCACAGAAAAAAAAAGAGTTGTAGCCATATAATGGAACAAAACATTACCTATTCCCAAAATAAGCACATATCAAGATGATAAAGAAATGATTTGCTCAGTTATAGTGGAAATAAACAGAAACATCTTCACCTTGGTTAATGTTTACTGGATACCAGGCATAGGAACTAATATGGTGAAACAACACCTAAAGCAAACAATTCTCTTCTCTAAAGGAAATATAATAATAGGTGATTTTAATTGTATTTTGGATGAAAATTAAACTAGTGTTAAAGGTAGAAGAAAAATAACTTCTCAGGCCAAATATTTAAAGAACTTTATAAACTCATTTAATCTAAAAGACATTAATAACCAAGCAGATACAACATTTTTACCCTTTACTTTCTTTTCTAACAGACATGGTTCCTATTCTAAAATAGATAGAGTACTTATCTCTAATCAATTAACTAATGATTTAATTAAATCTATAATATCTCTTGCCCATTATCTGACCATAACTCTGTAACTTTTGAATTAACTATTAATTCTACATTCAATGTGCAGATCAAAAAAATACCAGCTTATATCATTAAATTAGAGGCATTCAAAAAATCTATAAACAGAGAAACACCAACATTTTATTGAACTAAATACCACTTCAGATACATCAGCCATATATATTTGGGATGCCCTAAAAGCATACTTATATGGGAAAATATTAAAATGGTATAGTAATAAAAGAAAATCCTGAGATAAAGATTTACAGGAGCTACAAAATAAATTAGATATTCTCAAACATAATCATAAAGAAAACAACACAAATAGTGACACAAAGAAGGAAATCATTGAATTAAGCAATAAATACTTAGAAGTTCTCAATCACAAAACCATGATTAGTTTGGAAAAATACAAATTTCTGTCCTTCTCAAATAGTCCCAAATAAGCTCAAAAATAAACTAAAAGACTCAATAAGAACAATCATATCAAGGAGATATTTTCTAATAAGAAACAAAGGAATGTTTATAACACACAAGACATATTAAAAGAATTCAGGGAGCACTTTCATAAAATTAATCATAATGAAGATATTATGAAATCAAATGAAATCATAAAAAGATTTATAAACAAATATATTAATAAACATCTTAATAAACAAAAATAGACTTAATAGACAATTATATTACACTTACAGATATCCAAATTCAAGTTAACAAACTTAAATAAAGCTCCAGGGAACGATGGGATCATCCCAGGAATCTATAAAATCCTACCTAAGAGTGCTCTTTCCTTATTACAAAAGGTCTATTTACCCAGACTGAGTCTATAAGTCCTCCTTCATGAAAATATATATTTACTGCACCCATATTAAAATCCAATAAAGACCCAACAAAATGGTCCTCTTATAGACCCATTTCTTTACTGAATGTTGACTATAAACTGTTTATGAACATCTATGCTGACAGATTGAAGAATTTTTTTCCAAATTTGATTGATGAAGATCATACAGGCTTTATAACTAATAGAAATGCATTTGATAATATAAAAAGAACATTAACTCTCATAGATTACTCAAATAAAAAAAGAAACATTTAACTCTAATAAGTTTAGATATAAATTCAGCTGTGAATTGGGGCTATTTGTTTACATTACATAAATGTCTAAATTTCTCAGACAGCTTTGTAAATCTAATTAATCATCTATATAAAGGTACTCGGGCACAAAATATCCCAATTTTAAAGGGAACTAAATAAGGTTGTCCTCTTCACCCTTGTTATTCATCTTAATAATGGAACCATGGGCCAATGTCATAAGAACAAACAAAGACATCGAAGGCTTCAATATAAATCCTGATATCTCATCTAAAATACAGCTCTTTACTGATGATATTCTCATTACTCTAAATGGAAATACATCATCTATTTATGCCTTATTTCCATGGATAATTTTCAAAAAATATCAGGCTTAACATTCAATAATGACAAAACAAGGATACCACCTATATATCCAAATAACAAAAACTAGAGAAAAAATATCATAAATATATACCAAATTCTGAACAAATTACATACTTAGGGATAATATTAACCAAATATGTTAAAAATATAATACATCTCAATTACAATAATGCCCTTAAAAATATTCAATCTCTCATAGCAAAGTGGGATATTTTTTTTTACAATGGAAGAAAGACTATCAATAATTAAAATGAATATACTCCCAAAAATATTATATATCATTCAACTAATTTCATTACTTCCACCAAGACCAATAGTTAGGAAATGAAATTCAGTGATATTAAGATTCCTGTGATTTCCAAACAAACCAAGAGTAGCCCTAAAATATCATATAAGAAGCTGCTCTAAAGGAGGGATAGCATTTCCTGACTTAGATTTATAATCAATTTCTTCTATAATTAAAATTATATCCTTATTAGTGGATCCTTTATACTCAGCTAAATGGAAAAAAATATTGTTAGGTAATATGTAGGGGCACATTCATTAGTCTCCAACCCTATAAAATTAATATATTAAACAATCACTTTCTATGGATGCTAAAAGACCTTTTAATAATATATGTTACAACAAAACATACAACTACACATATTTCAATCCTTATAAATAATTTTAGAAATGTTACATATAAATATCCAATTTATAAAGAATGGTCTTTCTTATTGTTTCTAATGGCTTACAAACAAGGAATTGTTCCTTCATCAGATTCCAACAAACTATTATTATTCAAAGAGAAAAAAATAATAAACTGGCCTCAGATGATATCAAATAATTAAATCAACAGACAATCTGATCCAAGAGTTTGAACTAGATAATAGCCTCTGGCTAGAAATTCAAACATACAGACAATTCCTTTTTAATACATTTGAATTAATTTCTCCTACAAATAAGAGTTCTATTCCTTTGTTGCTGAGCTATCTAGTATTGAATGTTAAACATAAAACCTCATTCAAAGGTAAATTATCACATATATATATATATATATATATATATATATATATATATATATATATATATATATATATAGGATTA
Organism: Protopterus annectens; assembly: GCF_019279795.1. Lineage (NCBI taxonomy): Eukaryota > Metazoa > Chordata > Ceratodontiformes > Protopteridae > Protopterus > Protopterus annectens. The sequence goes on along the minus strand of NC_056737.1, from coordinate 456,791,670 downwards.
TTAGAGATGAAACATATAGTTACCTTGAAATTTTATGGAATTATATTTCCCTTAACAATGAATATCCTATTGAGCAAGAGAAAAAAAATCTCCTTTTGATCTTTCAACATATTCAAGGAATAAATTAAAGTATGTGGAAAATATGCAGTTGAACTGTGAGTACAAGTGCTAAAAGAACACATTATTGGTTTAAGCAATATCCTTGTAAAATAACTCAAAGCAACCAAACATACTAATGGTAATACCTGTGAAACACTTAGTATGACTAAGAACACTCATATTGTCCAGCTTCGGTGTGACATACTGACTAATACAGTTAGAACCAAAAGCAAAACTAATATTTAAAGTAGTAAATCTAACATTAATGAAGATAATTGGTAGTAATGCATCTGTACTATCACACAAAATGGTTGTAAAAAGCAAATCAAAGATTTATCCAGTACGATCTGATAGTCTGCATTTTAATTATGGTCAGTCAACTGCAACACAAGATACAAAGGATCATGGTGTCAAAGGTACTGGTTACAGTGTTTCATTATAGACAGTCAAGTGAAACATGGGATGCAAGGGATCATGGTGGAAACATAATATCCAAGGCACAATATGTATAACTGAAGCTGTTAATAATATTTTAAGACAAATATTCTAACTTGTTTAGTTTAAGTTGTCTGCCAAGACAATAACCTACTAAAATTTTCCCCGATACTATACTAGCTGTGTATGCTCCAAGGTGGGTTTCAGTTGCACTCAGAGGTAAAACTGAGCAGGAATAGAAGCACATGGAAGTAGTAGGAGTTATTACTCAGCAAATGGAAACAAATACATGGATGAATAACTTGGTAGCAATAGTGCAGCATGGCAGGTTGAGAATACATATAGGCTGTCAAGGTGTAAATAAATGGATCAAAAAGTAACATTATTCTCATCATAAAATTGGGGAATGAGTTGCTACTGTACCTAATGCTACATTCTTTTCACTGCAAGATACTAACCAAAGGTTGTGGCAGATAAAGCTAAATGAGACTAGCTTGAAACTGTGCACCATTGGGATCTTATCAGTTCCAGAAGTATTCAAAAGAGCAGTGGCTGAGATAGCTGAATCTCTAGAAAGGTTTGTTCATTTAATTGGGTTAGTATCAACAAAGAAAATGAACTGCATCTTATTAAACCTTCTAGACAGATTAAAGCACAGGACCATGAAGTTAAACACAAGTAATTGACAAACGTGTATCATATTTTATGTCTATGGTCTGTTAATTTCTAATGTGTTAAATTTGATCATGATAAAGTCAGAGCAATTGTGGATATCTGCAAACCTCATAATAGTCCATCTGATGTGCTGCTCATTGGTATGTTGCAGTATCTTTCCAAGTTCATTACAACTTGTCAGACACAAAATTACAGTATCTCTCAAAACGCTACTACATTAACTTGTTGTTTGGATTTATTTAGCAGAACATGAGAGAAGCTTTTAAAAGTTTAAAGGGTTACAGAAGTTCCTAAGCTGTACTTCTATGATATGCTGCAATCTATTCCTGTCTACATAGATGTTAGTCAATACGGACCTGGTGAAGTTCTACTGCAGGTGGACAACCCATATAGCGTAAGTTTAATATAGATGTTTCTTGTTTAAATAAATCATATAACGTATTGGTCAAACCCATTAACTGATGAGCAAACATGCTGTGTTCCAACTGAAAAATAAATGTTGGTCATTGTTGTTTGGTTTTCAGAAATACCATGACTAAATATGTGGTAAAAGAGTTATTGTGGAATCAGTTTACAAGCTGCTTCAAAGCATATTTAAGAAATCTTGTCACAATGCTCTAACAGTGCTATAAAGGATATTTCTGTCTTTGCAAAATATGATCGCAAATTCAGTATAAACAAGGAAGACAAATACATATAGCTGATATCCTGAATAAAACACTATACAAGAATATAAAGGAGATTTAATGGAAAAAGATTTAGAAGTTTCTCTGAATTGTTCAATACCTATAACCATTGAAATTGTGGAAGAGCTTAGAGTTAGTATAGGTTCATAGGTGTGTACTAGGCAAGGGCCTTTTTAAACCTAGCCTTGCACTCCAAATCTCTAATACTGGTATCCATGATAAGTGTAAGTAGGGGCTTGAGAGATGAAACATTTATAAGCAGGGATTGGATGTACCATTGCATAGGCTGTCTGTGTCCATTAGGGATACATTTCCTATCCCCATCCAGCTGTACAAGTTACATTTGAATTGGATTAGTGAGGATCTCTCTGCTTCACACGGATGAGGAGCCTGTTGCAGAGAAGGGGTAGTCTCTGGGATACATACCTGTCTCTCCAGCAGGTCCTATTTATATCACAGGCAAGGTTTAAGTCTTTAAAATGGGTAATTTGGGTGCTGTTGATTTTGCAGATATGCAGGCAGTCCATCAGGGTAGGGTCTGACAATGCCTTGCATGTCAGGCATAGATGTCCCCTCAACATCCTGTAGGAGACAGAATACAGGGCCTTGAGTCAGTTTGCACGGGACATGTTACTTATGGTCTGTCTTCTTTTAATGAGGAACCTCTGTGGAAGTTCCAGTTGTTGCATTTACCTGGTGAGATACATACCAAAGGGGGCACTGTACTCAACAACAGGTCTGTTGAATGCCAAATACAGTGATACAGTGATCTCCTTGGACCTAAATGCCATACCTTTGTTTAAAAGCTGTAAAACATAGAATGATTTCCTCAGTACTGTAGACATGCGATGCCCAAAGGCTAGATTATCTTACAGCTGTGTTGTCAGTATGATAGTGACCAGGGGTGGATGACTTCCTTAGGATAAGTATTATGCATTTCTTGGAATATAGTTTTAGTCCATGGCTCTAACACGAGTTATTTGTCTGTGTCAGTCCTTCCTGGAGAACATTTGTGTCAGAGGGGTATTCTATGACTGCTCCTTATTTGCAATCATCCACAAATTTAGTCAGCCAGAGGCCATTAACACTGGCCTTGACTTCAGAGAAGTAAATGTCAAAAAGAAGCAGTCACAGGACCAGTCTTTAAGGGACTCCACTTATGACTGGTCTCTTTGCAGAGGTGGACTCCCCAATTCTAACTTCCTGGGTCCTGTCTGTGAGCTAACTAACTATCCACAGAGTGACAATAGGGTTTATACCTAACCTCTTGATTTTGTTAACAATGCCCAAGTGGGGTATTATGTCAAATGCATTTGCCAGGTCAAAGTAGGCAGCGTGAACTCTTTTGCCCTCATCCATTGTTTTGGTGACTTACTCACAGAAGTCCAGCAGGTTGAGTAGGTATGGCCTGCCCTTGACAAAACTAAATTGAATTAGGTCCAGTGTGTGAATATTTCCTGTGTTATTACTGATCATTTCCATTACAATTCTTTCCATGGCTTTGCATATGACACTAGTGAGATTAATGGGTTTGTAGATTGCAGGGCCTGTAGATGGCCCACCTTTGTGCAAATGGATGACTGTTGCTGTTATCCATTTGTGGGGCACAAAGCTTGTTTGGAGGCTACAGTTAAATGGCAATTCCAGAGGCCCTAGTAGGTCATGTTTCATGCTATTTAGAAAGCATCCTGGGATACTGTCTGGGTCCATTGATGCAGTGTTCTTCGCCTTAGAGAGAGCATTAAGGACCTAGTCTCTAGTGATAGTATGGGGGGAGTTATATTTGATGGTATTTCCTGACAAAAGGTTGGTGGGGGAGAGAGGGTAAAGTTGGTATTGTATTTGTCTACCATTAGGTTTGCTATATATTCTGGCTCAGTATAGGTGGCTCCATTAACAATGAGCTCCACACACAATTGTGTATTACCTTTGAGATTGTGGAAATAGCTAAGGAATGCCTTCTGGTTGTCCTTGGCCTGGGAGGCCAAATTTACTTCAAACTGAGCTTTGGTAGACTTTATCTGTCCTCTGAGTTGTTTGCTTAGTTTTATGAGAGTGCTTTTATCCTGCTGGGTGCTACACTTCCTAATTTTCTCCATGATTTTCTTCCTTCTGTTATGCAGCCTATTGGTATTGTGATTCCACTATGTAGCTTGTTTTTTTTCAGTTAGTTCTGTACTTCTTCCTGGTGGGTACAACTGCCTCTATGCAGGCATTAACATGCTTGTATAGGGTTTCTTTGAACAGTTTCAAGTATGTAGCAGTGTTCTCAGGATTTATGGGGCTTGACATTTTGCCAGGTTATCAATTAATACTAGGAAGTTAGCCTTGGAGTTGTTACTGAACATTCCAGTGTTAGCTGGGGTTCCAGGTTTTATTTTTACTTCAAAGGAGACCATTTTAAAGTCTGACTTTATCAGAGAAGACATTACACTAGGGAATGAGTAGTACCCTTCCACATTATTGAGGACCAGATCCAATATGTTTGCACCCCGGTTGGTGTATTCACATCCTGATCCAGGGACTTTGTGTTTACAAAATCCAGGAATCTCTGTGCCTGCACATTTGGTGTTGTATATGATTCCCAGTTAAGAGTGGGGTAATTAAAGTTGCCCATGAATATGGTATTGGATTGGATGGTGAGTATTTTCAATATGTTTAAATGCATGTTATGGGTTTAATGCATCGTGAAGGGAGACCTATGGCTTGCAAGGAAGTGGTATGGGATTTTGCCTATTGTGATTTGAATGTGGAGAAGCTCAACTGCATTGTCCTGTTTGGCCATCCTTGGGGTATTTTTATTTTTGATTAAATCGTGACACCTCCAACTTTAGTCCCTGTCTGTGTAGTAACTGGTCTAAATGTGCAGAAGGCATTATAGCATTGTACTTCTGGTGTGTTCTCTATTGCTTTAACCAAGCATTGAGTAGTAACATGTTCAGATTTTCTTGGTTTTGATTTTTGATTTGCTATGTTGGAAGTACTTTCAGTTTGATATTCCATAAAAAAGCCACTATGAGTAAGGACAGTGCTTTAGCTAATATTCGAATGCCTGGAGGGAAGAGGTGCAGACCATCCCTAACAAAGCAGCATGGTCAGTTGGTCATCTCCTTCCTTGATGACAGATATTGCACCCACTTAGATTGATAGCAGAAACAAAGCCAATTATTATTAAAGTCGGCCATCTTCTGTTCGTATTGTGCCATCATCCATGGAGAAGATAAAATGCTGCTCAGTTCTAAGCTCATACCAGCCTGGGGCACATATTCTGAGAGCTCTACAATGTTTCTATTCATATAGACTATGGAGGTAAGTCTCAGGTCATTTACACTCATATAGACTATGACTGAATCATACTGGCATTTGTGATCCAGTGACCTGAGTGTGTGCATAATGTGGTGGATCTGGTCCCTGATAAGAAACTGACAGTGACTTCCTCCTTATTCAGCCTGGTGAAAGGGACATCAGTGTGCCTCCCAATGGAGTCTCCATAGTTGACTTTGATCTACAATCAGGTGCTATGCAATGCAAGAATAAGACAGCTCATGTGTACTTTATATATAGACACACACACACACACATACACACACACACACACACACACACACACACACACACACACACACACACACACACACACACACACACACACACACACACACACACACACACACAGACACACAGACAGACACACACACACACACACACAGACACACAGACACACAGACACACAGACACAGACACACACACACACACGCACGCACGCACGCACACACACACACACACACACACACACACACACACACACACACACACACATATACCACACATATGTGCTTTCCTATATATAAGGTGTGTGGTTCAAATGTGACCAAAGCAATTATTCCCGTTGACTTATGTGAGTTATGTGAATGAAATAAATAAGTCATATTTAGGAATAAATGACTGTAAAGAAAAGGTTTACCATTTTCTTTACTGGCCCAAGGTGCCTGAGCAGGCTGAGCAAATGGTGCAGAGAGATGATGTCTGCAATAAGTTAAGGAACCAAATTAAAAGGAGAAAATGAAACCACACTGAATTTCATATCTTTCTTGTATGAAAGTGGGAGCTGGTTTGTTCCATTACAGGGATTCACATAACCCCCTGGGTGTGGATTACTACTCTAAATTTACAGAACTTGTATAGTTAATTAAAATTGCAAGTCATACTGTTATTATATCACAAAAGTAATTTTCTCCAGGAATATTATTCCTGAAGAACTGTTATCAGACAATGATCCACAGTCTATGAACCAAGAGTTTCATAACTATCCTCAACTGCCCCTCTTCTGCTTCCCCTAATTGCACAAATGAGACTGGATAAAAGAATAACAAAAAGTCAGTCCTTTAACCAAACAGTCCAAACCTAAAGTTTAATCAATATCAGTATCAGCAAATTGTCATATTACTTTGGATTACTATTTTCAACATTTTTAACAATATTACAGACTTCACAACAATGCCTAAAACACTGACAATGTAAATATTAAGTCATTCCATCTCCTCATTATATAATCCATAATGAATTGAGCAAACTGATATAACCCCCCTTCCGTCATCAAAAGTTCCCGTCCTGCAAATCAATCACAGATGACTACTGTAGAGAGGTACATTTTTCATCTTTCTTACAGACTACAGTGACCCCACAGAACCCTGAATAAATTCAGACAATGTATGCTCTGGTGTAGCAGTCTCCCAAAACTAAAATAAAAACGATTCTCCTTATATGCTGGCCTTTTCTGCAGTACAAATGTTTTTGCATCATTCTAAGTGGTTGTTATTATTACTTTCTAAATTTTTACAACTCAGAATGCCTAATAGGGGCTACTATGCTGACATGATTTCATTTTGCATTCAAGGCTTTTGCCATCTGATATAGTTTTATAGAGACACAGACTACATTTTGCTGAAATGGGCATTTACTGTCATTTATACCTCCCTTGGCTTTCATTTAAAGTGCTGTGATTTCTGACATGTCATTAGCAAGAACTTCATTTGTCTTTTTCATCAATTTACTTTTCTTAAGGATCTTCTCCTACATAACATTTTCCATTTTTCTTGAACTCAGAACTGCACTTCTAAGCCACAGCTGAGATATAAAGTTAGGATGGCTGTTGTAATTCTGAGGACCTTAACTGTGTTCTTCAGAAAAGAGGAATAAAAAGTATGAATGTAGGAAAGTACACACTAGTCTTAAACTGCAGTATCATGGACTATTCCCCCACTCCCAGACACAGTGGTCCTAGAGTAAGTGTATATAAGGAGTTAGGGGAGTACAAAAAGGCACAGCAATAGCAAACTACACAATTTGCCTCTTTGTGTTTAAGTTACAGTTTAATTTTCAAACAATCAGAATCCACAATTTCAGGTTTACACTTATGAAGTTGGTCATCTGTGATTGAAACGTAGCTAGCAGCCATTACTTAATGGCACACTCCATAACAGATTTTTGCTGAAGTTAATTATTCCTACCTCTAGTCACCGATTTGTCTCAACCAAAGAGTGTTTACATAATACAAAAAAACAGTATATAAAGGTTTGGATTTGTACAGCCACCATTTCTCTTTGTTTTGCAAATATTTAAAATCTGCTTTGCTTCTTTCTCTGTCAAAATGTGTGAAATGTCTGTTATGCAATCTTTCTTCCTTATAGGAACCTTACCATTTAATATGTAATCTAGGTACAGTCCTCGTCATATAATTTGAACAGCTGTGGCATGTAAATATGTAGATCATAATAATCGTTATGTTCACTGTTAATTGCTTCTCAAATTGTCAGTATGTAATTAGTGTCTGAGGTGTTGCAACCTGAGTTGTAGATGAAAAGTGTTCCTACAACAATTGATCTACCTAGTTAGCAAACCTATATAAACAACATGGAAGCAAAGATGAGTATCCAAAGGAAAAATCATATGTTTTCACAAAAAAAAAAAAAAAAACAGCACAGAATGGACAAATAGAGCAAAATAATACACAGCAAAAATTAGAAAGTAATGCTTAAACATTTAGTTTTCTTTGTATGTGCCACTTTGAGGTTGAATTAAAGGGAAGAAAAAGCATAAGAAAAACTTAAGAACTGAGTGGAACTGTTGTGATACAGACCGAAATATATTTAGTCATTTTATTGTATTCAGATCAAGGTGATCAACTGCAACTGTTCCAGTTTTTCCAGGACAGTCCCAGTTTGGGAATCTCTGTCCTGGAATCCCAAATGTTGTCTTTGGAATGCAGAAATGTCCTGGTTTAATCTGAACGCTCCTGACTTGGGAGTTTGTGGCTCACAGAGAACTCTGAGGACCTGACATGTAAAACTACCTTCTCAGTACTTTTGCTCTGCTTTTTCATTACTTTAGTGAGGCGTGCTGTTAGTGGTACCAACTTAAACAAATGATAAAACCTGGACATCTAATCAAATGTATTTCCTTTCCTGTGAAGTAGGCATATTGCTAGCCTCCTGTCATCGTGTTACCCAATCAGAAAAATCCATCCTGAGCAGTGAACCAGCAGAATTAGAGATGGAGAAGCGTCATTGCATTACCCAATCAGAAAACTCCATCCTGAGAAGTGAACCAGCAGAATTAGAGAGGGAGAAGTGTTGCTAAGCTGGTTACATGTCCAAATAACCAAACGCTATATTACTGGCCTGCAAGGGTGCAGGGAGCTAGAGGGAGCTGATGTTAGAAGGAGTTCTGGGAATAAAAACACTGGATATACTGAGTACTTCATAACAGAATCATGCAGAGTAAAGCCAAGAAAGAAAAGGTGTACATGGAGCTTTTGGTACTTGTGGCAGAACTTGAGGAAAAACAGAGCTGAGTAGAAAACTGGAATGCTTAAATGTTCCAGCATGGGAGAAGGAAATAGTGCAGGCTATGTGGCCTACCAGAGATCTTTTACCAGATGCATCTTACACCATCTCTCATGGTTAATATTTAAAACTACAAGTAATTCTCAGCAAAATATCTTATTGAAAAAAAAATGTCATATTCTGTAACATCCATAAAGTGTAACATAGCCACATAGAACGCTATATAGCATCACTTTGTATAGCACCTTACATTCTGCATGTTTTAATGTGTGTTTATAGCTTTATACTGTCCAGTCTGGATTAAACTGAAAAGAGCACAGTTTGCTTATTCTGCAGGTTCTGCTGGTTAATTGCATTGTCTGATCAGTATTTAGAGAAAGCATTTTCATACATTTGACGGCACATCAGGAATAATGACTTCCTGTTGGGGGACTCTACCCTGTTAATCTGATAGTTATGGAAAGATTAGTTTTTCAGAATCATTTTATGTTGGAAAATGTCTGGTTATTATGAGCTGTAATTTATCTGCAGTGACACTGTTATAATGAAAGTGCAGTATCAGTATAACGTGCATACATATAATATTTTGCTATATACTGACATGTTAACTGTTTAGTGCTTCAGAGTGCTGTGTAACTCATACAGAGAGTAGCTGTTTCCTGTCCATGATAATGATCTTTCAGTCATTTGCTTTGAGAGTTTAATGATTAAGATGATCACATTATCCCTAGTACTGCTGTAGTTTGACATTATATTCAAAGTAATTTGCTTGCCATCAAGCAGTGTTATAAAGGGGTGTCAGCTTGTAAGTGTTGATGTGCTTGCAGGTGTATAAGTTAGTATTCTGGGGGAAAAGTAAACATTCAGGGAAAGCTTGTTATTTCTTCATAATATCCACTCAGGAGGTTGTTAATTGTTCTTACATAATGATAACTGTGTTATTTTTACTGGTCTGTTAAACTGTGGTTTATTTTTAGGCTCTTAGCTGTTTAATTATGTTTTTATTAGAAGAGTAGTCCCTTTTCATGTTTTGTGTGCGCTTTTGCAGTGTTCTTCCTTTTAGAAATTGCAGTATCTTCGATTTTTTACTCATAACAGTTAATTTGAGAGAGAGAGAGAGAGAGAGAGAATAGAAAACTGAGGTTAACAGGTTGTTGTTGCTAACAAACCGGAATAGGTACTGATTCATAATGCTTCCTCTAAATCTCACACCCACCTCCTTAAGAAACAAACAGCACCATTGTTTCTTCAGGTTATTCTCTTGAACTGTGAAGGTTTTTAACAACAACAGCTAACACCAGACAAATACACATATCCCATACTTTGGCATTGCATAGTGCAGTGAGATTTATATTTTGTTGACTTTAAAATCATTTACATTCTTTAAATGGTTGTCTTATATGTTATTCTGCAATTAGAACAGGGACATGATACCTTTCATTGTAAAAACATATGCTTTAGCAAACCACTCAAGTTTTCAGAGACTGTTACAATATTACCAGCTTATCATTTTTGTAATGTAATATAGGCAGTGTATTCTTCAAGGGCAGCAGACACTTTATTTGTAGATGAAACAATGAAATATAATGTTGTTTGCTAACAGCAGCCCTTTCCTTAGTTACACATGTCTTTAATATGGAATTATTTAGGTGCCTTTTACTTCTGCAGAGATTGTGCATATTTACTGATTGACAGAAGTTTGAGTAGACTTTTATGATGGAAATGTTCTCTATTGGATAGTTTTGTTATTATTGGTTCATACATTTTGTTTCACTGCTTACTGGAAAAATGTTCAAGACAATAAATTTAAAACAGGCTCAAGGGAGATACCAGAACCGCTGCTCAGCATGTGACCTCTTTGACAGACTTGCATTTGGGCAAGAATGGTAAAACATAACTTCGCTGGAGTTTGTATTATATAGATTCATAGATTCATAGATTCATAGATTAGTACTAGACTAACTGCCCTTGCGAGCCATTTTAAGCCTAGCCAATTATCCCTTGTGAGACTCAAACCCTGCACCTTCTGTTTGTAAGGCAAACACCTTAACCATTAGGCCACCCTCCCAACTAATGTTATTGTGTCAGTAAAATCCTTTTCTTTGTAAGGAGTCACTTAATGAAAGTCTTTTAAGAAGTTCACTCAATTTTTGCTAAATAGGGTGGTCACAGTGGTACAGCGGTTAGCATCATAGCAAGAGGTTCTCTAGTTCAATCCTCGACTGGGGTGCCTTCTGTGCGGAGTCTGCATGTCCTCCCTGTGGTTGTGTGGGTTTTCTCTGGGTGCTTCGGTTCCTCCCACATCCCAAACACATGCTGTAGGTGGATTGGACACTTTAAATTGGCCCTAGGCATGAGAGTGTGCATGTGTGTGCCTTACGTGGAAGGTTGGGCACTGGGCTGGCAACTCGACACCGTAAAACTCTACTGCCAATCATGAGCAGACAGGTGATCTGCTGTGGCGTCCCCTAAGCTGGAAAAGCAAGAAGAAGAAGAAGAAGAAAGGTTTTACTTACCTTTTTTTAAGACCTGGTGTAGAACAGGAAGATAAGAAGAGTTCCTGGGTGACACATGAGAGGTTCAGCCAGGGATTCATATAGTAGCAATCAGACTTAAGCTTAATCGCTTATCAGACTAGGTGGTATTAAAAACAAAAAAAATAAATAAATACACTTGGATTCTTTGGAACTTAAAAAATAATTGCTGTTCTATTAACTTATCAGAGATAATTAGTGATATTTGACATGAGAAATACAAATTACATAACTACCGTCTGAAACTAGTGTTGCAAGGCATGTTCCACATGAAGGACGTAGGGATTAGTGTAGGGCTGTAGGCCTATAAATAGGCTGCAGCCTAAGTGTCCCAGTTTAGGTCCTGCAACAAAATGGTCACCTTGATTCAGATTCAACTTCCTCTTTGCTGCAGAGTCACAGAATTCCTTCACACTCACACTTCATATTTTTTTTTCAATTAGTTGCTTAGTGTTTTCATCTTTCTCTTTGCTGTATTGTCACACTAAATTCATTCACACTCATACTTCATAACATCAATGCTCATTTGAAAAGAAAACAGTCATCACCCTAAATAGCTCTCTATATCAAACATAGTTCTTCACTGTCAGGAAATTCATAGTTGTGCAGTCAGTGAGAAACACATTTATCATGCAGGAATTATGCATATAGAATTCCCAGAGATGTTTCATTTAACAAATAACCTGTTTCCTCAACATGTTACCAGACAGCAGTTTATTCCTTGGAAAGTTACTACATCTTTATACAATTCAAGTGTCATCCTGACTATTAAACACAGCACATGCAAATTCTTTCCCTAAAAGGTGCAATTTTCAGTGGATAAGGAAAGCTCTCGCTTTCTCTTAAAATGGAAATGTCATTATTTTCCCCTCTCGATATATGTAATGGGTTTCAATATTCATATGCCACACTTTAGACAGACAGTCCATAGGAAAAAAAGGCTTCTGAATGAAGAAAACATCTCAGAAGCTGTACTACCCCAAACACAGCCTATGATCAAAGAAGAAGAGGAATCTACCACAGAAGTAGGAATAGCACTAAGGAAAATGAAGTCAGGGAAGCAGCAGGTTCAGATGAGGTCACAGCACATATGATAAAAATGTTGGATGAAATAGAGAACTGGCTCCTGAGGGAACTTACAGCAGTATAGAGAGAAAGGCATATCCAAGATGAATGGAAAGTAAGCATACTAGTGCCAATGCTCAAGAACAAAGGGGGCATTCACAACTGTGGGTGGTATGGAGATATCAAACTCCTGTCACACTGAATGAAAGTTCTGGCGATGGTAATTGTTAAACAAATACACAGACTAGTAGAAAATAAGACAGGAGATAAGCAGTTTGGATTCAGATCAGGATGCAGCACAACCTATCCGATATTTGCAGTGAGACAGATAATTGAGAAAAAGCTAGAGATGAGGAAAGAGTCCAACTGGGCATTCCTCGAAATGGAGAAGGCATATGATGAAGTTCCAGGAAAGTTGATTTGAGCAGTCTTGCAGTGGTTCCAAGTCCCAGAAACAGTGGCAGAATTAGGACAGGCTATGTACAAGGACCCAATGACTCAAGTATGAGCAGTGTTTGGCCTCTCTGGGAGATTCCCAGTGGGTGTGGGTGTGCATCAGGGTTCAGCTCTGAGCCCATTGTGGTTCATACTGGTAATGGACTACGTTAGCAAACAGAATGGAGGGTACAGATCAACAAAGTTGCGTATGCAGACAATGTGGTGTTACAGGTTGAGTTTATGCAAGAACTTCATCAAAGGATAGGGGAATGGAATGCATAACTGAAGGCACATGGGATGAAACTGATAACATATAAGACAATTGTAATAGCAGCAAATGGAGCAATGAGAAGAAGCTGAGAATTGGGATATCTGAGAGGGTTGGTTGGGGAGAAGAGAAGTCTGAATAAAGAGGTCAAAGTCAGAATCAGAGGAGCTGCAGCCAACTGGCATAGAGTGTCAGGGGTAGTTTATGACAGAAGAATTGCAAAGGAGCTGAAAAGTAAGATGCACAAAACAGTGGTGCAACCAGTAGTACTGTCTGGTACAGACACTCTGGCAGTAAAGGCAGAGCAGCTGAGGAAGCTAGAGATGAAGATATGTAGTGCCTGAGATCGGTGGTAGAAGAGGACATCAGAGCAGAAGCCAAAGAAGCTTCAATTGCAAAAAATGTCAAAGAGAACAGATTGCCTGTTTAGGCAAATGTGCAGAAAAGCAGAAGACAATCTTGTCAAGAAAATATGAGAAGACAGAAAGAAGGCATGAGGAAACGAGGGCATTCACCAAAAAGATGGATGAACTGCGTGACAGAAGACCTGAGACAGTTAGGCATGACTGCCAAAAAAAGGGACAGTGGCACTGAAATGAGAGAAATGGCAACAGTTGACATATCACCCAGAACCAATGTAGAAAAAGGGAATTGATCATCATCATCATCATTTTAGACACTCGTTATAACCCAGACCAGGCTATGTACAAGAACCCAATGTCCTGCTTTCACTTTTATACAAAGTCATGGAGTACAGGGGACATAATATTAGCAGTTTTCAATAGTTTCACTTCACAGAATCAGGACACCAATTTAATGATGCTGCTTCATGAACGAAGCAGGAAACTTTTTCAGAAGTAGTACAGAAGGTAATCTAGCAATCTTCTTCTGGGGTATAATAAATATATTTTCCATGAATCTGATGAATGAAAGCTGATATGCTCATTCCTAAAGAAAATAGCTGTGTTCCAACTTTCAAATCATTCATTCATTTTATGTTTTAGTGTTGCAAGACAGAAGGGTCTATTCTACCAATAAATAGAAGAAAGGGACAAAAAGAATGCTGGCAGAACCCCAGTGTACAGTTGGATATTCACTGTGTCTCACACACACACACACACACACACACACACACACACACACACACACACACACACACACACACACACACACACACACACACACACACACTCACACACACACCCACAGAAACATACATTGAACATTCTCAATATTATGAAGTCACATTCACTTAATGTAATGTAGACTAATGACATGGGATTTGAACTCTCCCTATTTACCCTACACACTTGCCTATCATATCCACAATCTGATCGACTCCTTTACTTTAGCTTGTGCTTTGTCTGTAGAATGCATCATAATGCTGTACAATTATCTATTCAGTACATCTGTCCTGCATTTTATACTCTGCCCATGCTGTCCTCTGTGATATAGGCAGCTGACATTAATACTTACCTCTACCACTCATCACTCATTACATTGCATTTGCCTCCCCACTGCTGAACCCCTTACACTTCACTTGGCTACTGTATCTTGCTGTTTCTCATTTGTAGTGACCTGCATATCCATGTGTGCCTCCATCTCCAGTTCATGCTTTTAGGTACTCTTGTAATTTCACATTCTCATCGCTTCTTATTATATCCAGCCATGTGGCCCATGCCTGTTGAGCAGCTGTTTACTATTATTTATTTCAAAAGTGCTGAACCTCTTGCTCTGTTGTAAGTTTGAACTACAATTATGCTCCAGAGTATATCATATATATATCTATATATATATATATATATATATATATATATATATATATATATATACATACATATATATTTGTGTGTGTGTGTGTGTGTGTCTATATATATATATATATATATATATATATATATATATATATATATATATATAGTTGCACCCTGCTGCTTTTTACACTTTACATGGAAGAACTATTTTGGTTGATTTAATGCACATATATTGGTTACACATTACTTAAAAGACTCCTATGCAGTTCACTGCACCCAGAACAGCTTGGATCAGATGATAAACATAGTACACTATTTCAGAATCCTTAGTTTCAGTGCCAAAGAATGTGATATAATCAGTGATAATGGGGCAGCTTTCCATCTAGGAATTGTGAGGATGCTGTAACAACTTTTAGTGCTTGCAATAATAAGAACAGTCTTTGAATCCATCTTTCAGTTTATAAATGGATGTTTATTTAAAAGGAAAACACAAAATGGAGAGTAACTTAAAGGAAGCATAGTCATTCATGTACTGCTACGTTCTTTTACAAAGCTCATTTCATGTATTTCAGTATTTCTGAATACAACAAATATCAATTATCAGTCTTTTCCTTTCAATATTGTTTTACTCTACAGACAGGAGTAATTCCAAATGTATCTCTTTGCCTAGAAACATCTCCTGTTCCTTCCACAATTTTCAGGAACACCTTCCAGTCTGCCTTCATCCTTCACATGTAGCTCCATGAAGACTCTACTTTAGAACCCTGTCTAGACCCCGACGTCAGGAATCTGATCTCCTGTAGATGTAGTGGCCATAACAGTCGCCCATTATAACTGTTATAGAGAGTCTCTACCTAGTTTACCTGCCTGCTCTGTATTTCTCAGAAACTCTGCAAATCCCTTCCATGGCACACCCTCTTCTAAAAGCAATCCTTACTGGTGTACACACAGCAGATATAACACCATCAAATTAATGTTTTTCCCAGGTTCAGTAGTTACTTTGCAACAAATTTTGATGCCTGACTTAATGCTGTAACATCATTTATTGCATGCTGTAATACATACATAGTGTGTATGCCCATGGCTTTAGTCCTCCTAAACTGATTTAGTATGAGGGTCCCATGACCATAGTGCATTGCATTTTCTTATAACACAGCTGTAGTGGTATAAGTATCCTGTCTTGAGAATACTGGGCATAGTATCTCTGATTCTGCTTGTCATATATACCTTATCTTGACATGACATAATTTTTGGGCTGGCATATGTTATCTGTTATTCCAGGCCTCATTCCCCTCCTTATTCAGTCTCATTGCACGGTTGATACAAGAATATGACATTATCCATTGTTGCAGATGCTCTAGCATTCAGCTCTTTGATCTGATTGTCTTCTTCCCAATTCCAGTTGCCTTACATCAAATTTTCTGTGGAATAACTCTGCTGTGATTCTGTCTCTCTGTATCACAATGTATGCATGCTGCAACATTTCCTAGCAACTATAAAATACAGAAGTATATATTTTGCAGTTCTTTCCATCTTACATATACTACAAGTTATCTTACATGTCAATCTGCATAGCAAACCATAATGCTTCAGCATAACGTAGTGGGAAGGATGCCCACACAGATGCCCTTTATTTGAATTTTCTACTGCATAAATCAGCATTGTCCTCTTTTTGAATCGCTCTGTTTCATAAAGTGGAATGGCACTGAAGCAAGCCTCTTATGATATGCATAGCAAATGCTATTAAACAAGATGTTGGGAACATTGCTGAGATCACTGAATCTGAAAATTCAGTTATGAATAGCTATATAAACTAATACAGATACAGAAAAAGTTGATTATAAGAAAACTAAAATTTTCACTGATCATAATGCAGGAATCTGCCTAGGCCTTCTGGGGAAAAAAAACAACTCCACTGAGAAACAAAGCATATAATTTACCCCATGTAAAAAAGCCAAGAAGACCAGCAGATGACTAAAGGTACTACCCACACATACTTAAGGCAACTTAACAAATGTCCTGTTCATTGACTTTCCGAGGCTTTTGATGGAATAAATTACAATTTGTTATTAAATCACCTTCTATTTTCCAGTTTTCAAGTTTCTCAACAGTACAGCAGTTTTCAAGCCACCTTCCTGATATATCTTTTGACATTATATCCAATATTGCTTTGTACTCTCCATCAAAATATCTCTGATATGTACCTTAAGAGTCCATTTTAGACCCCATTGTGTTCTGCATTTTTATTAATCACATTCCACTTGGTCTCAAACTAAACAGCCTAATTCTCTGTACTGACAACTTTGTAATCTTCTGATCTTCAATCCACCTCTCAGCACTTTACTATATTGAACAAACTTCAAACAATACTTTGCACACATACATACGCACACACACACACACACACACACACACACACACACACACACACACACACACACGCACACACACGCACACACACACACACACACACACACACACACACACACACACACACACACACACACACACACACACACACACACACACACACACACACACACACACACACACACACACACACACACACACACACTCTCTCTCTCTCTCTCTCTCTCTCCTCTGGATACAGAATAAGCAGTTTATACTAAATTCTAAAGGAACCTAACTTATGTTCTTTGGTACTCAAAACTTAAACCTTCACTGTCCCCCCTTACATTCAGCAAACAAACCATTGACAATTGAGCAAGTAGCCTCCTCCAAATACCTAAGCCCAAAACCAAAGCAAGCTCATCAGACACTGTCTCAAAAAAAAAAAAAAAAAACGGTCTTCTCAAAGTTGCAGACCAAACAAATAAATACATTTCTTCCATGACACTACACTCCAGCTTGCACCCAAGGTGGATATCTCCTCCTTTCCACCATAGTAACCACAGATATGGCTCTGCTAAGGCTAATTCTAGATCACAATTTATCTATGTCCATTTACATAAATAATCTAAAAGTAAAAATTAACTCAACCCTATATGGATGATACAAAGCCTCTTACTTTCTTATACCTGAAGGTAGAGCTGCAATTGGTAAAAACATTTTGCAATTGCAACTAGAATATGATCTCCTTCTTCTTGTTTGTTCTTCAAAGAAAAATCTCAATGACTTGCAACTATTATCCAATAGGATTTGTCATCTTATTCTGCTTTCCACTCCGCATTACCCTTAAATGGGCAAACCAGATCAAAGTATAACAATACATAGACCTTCTCCTACCGACACTCACATATAAAATCAACAACCCCGTCCTGCTTACATCAAAATTGTCAGTAAAACATACTCAATGCCAAATGTGCCCCAGTTCATATAATGTAACAGTACCGAAGAGATGAAGTAATGATCTATTACCCATTGATCGTGCATAGTCTTTCTTAGGCCCCTAACTGTGGAACCAGCTTCCCAGCAGCATTTAAATATGCCAGATAGATACAGAATTCATGTCAAAATCACTGGAACTTTGAAAAAGCAACCACATGATTATGTTTTGACAACCTGTTGTTACATAATTTTCCATAACTTTAGCTCCTATTAATAAACATACACTACTTTTAGCATAAGCCCTGCACATAATCCTTTGCCTTAAACTTGAAAATATTGGAAATAACTGACAGTGCAATAATGTACTTAGTATTTCACTCTGTTAGTCGTTCTTACCAGTACACAGATATGTTTTATATTTAACCAGCCTAATTTTCTGTCTGTGTATATCATTGCTATTTTTTGTCTTGTGTGTAAAATTACTGTCTTTCCAAGCTGTGACTGAACGGGTCCTATTCAGTCAATCCACTGCCCAAGGTAACACATTAAATAAATAACTTAATTAATAACAATAACATAAATACATGCTACCTATGGATTTTTTTCTTGACATGTTTTAATGCAGTCTTGGATTTTGTTACACCAGTAAAAGTCATATGAAGGAGTGTCATGTGGTCACTGGCTACAGGGATGCAAAGTCTTCTCAAGGGGACGAGTCCATAGGATCATCATTGTTTTTTGACTATCTTAGCCTGACTAGCCATAATCTGTTTTCAGAGGTGACCTGGACAAAAAGAATTGATAGTAACAAAGTTATACAAAATAGAGTGTTTTATTTGGAAAACGTACTTGAGAACTTATACATAAGGAGTCAAATATTGCATAAAAAAGTCAGCATGCAAGCATATGAGAAGATAAGATATAAGCATCTGCTCGAGCATTTATAGTATGCAGAAGTTAGTAAAAGTCTTGATCCTTCAGCACTTATAAATGTTATAACGTTACAACATTGTGGCTTAATTTAAAACTCAGAGCCTGAATAATAAAGCAATAACCGACGACATGGTGTGGTATATTGAACATTTACCCACAGTTGGTGTGATTAAATAAAGCCAACCGTGGGCAAATTTCAATATACCACAACCACGGAGTCGGTTATTGCTATTATGCAATGACATTATTTAAGAAAAAGACATTACTGTTCTTCTGCTGGTTGTGGTACACTGCTTCCCTGTTTTGATGTACTGAGCATGCATAGGGGACTTGCGTCCCACACATACCCAGTACATTAATGCTTTGAAATGGAAGCAATGGAGAAAAGAAGGTCTCCTTTGCTCTGTTTTTTCTTTTTTTAAAAAAAAATATTTTGAGGACTTTATACCAACGGAAAAAAGTCCGGGCGACCAGACCTTTTTTCCATTGGTATATTGTGGGATTTACAACGGGCATGCTGGCCAATCAGTGTGCACGTTTTGGAATATTAATGGAGGGTCATTGTATAATAACACATTAGTTACAGATAATGCTGAAGTAATGCAATGTGAGCATCAGGTGCTGGTGATACTCGAAGGGTCAAGAGAGAAACTGCAATGTGAAACACAGGGGACTTAAGAAATCAAACATGTCAGGTGACAGCAAGTAAGCAACTGTACTGTCATTGTGAGGTATGGTGAGCTCTGGGTGTCTTCTTGAAAATGAACTTGTAAGAGATTTGTATGATACAGTCGACCAATTTGTTTCAGAGTTTTGCACACACTGGCAAATATCAAATTCCCACAGTGATTTTATGAGTAAGGAATTTGTACTCTGTGAAGTGATTTTTGACCTTAGGCAGCATGCTGGGTGTACAATAGTAGCTGTGTCAAGATAACTTGACTTCAACTGGCATCAGAACAATGCAACAGGCCCTAAAGGAAGATGCAATGGTTGTATTTGCTCTGATGATTGCTGTCAAATCTTACAACACTGTTAAATGCACACTATAAGTTAGAGGCTAGGGTGCGGGGTGGATTACAGGTGGGAAGTATATCGGAAATATAAAGCAGAGCAGTAATAAGTAGGAGTGGGATGTGGTGATATGTATATGATCAGTCAGAAAGGCATGATTCTTTATTTTCTAACTGATTTATAGAGCAGCCTCATTCATACGTAGGTCAAATTTTAAGTTATAGACAAAACCAGTTTGTCAGAGTAGATAACTTCAAGTGAGCCAGGAAATGAGCTAAGCAAAGCTGCTTGCACAGAATAACAGGGTTTTAGTTTTATCGATATTTAAGAGAAGGCCCAACAGTTAAGGCAACCTTTTGTTAACACCAAGCAGTATTTAGGTGGTGACATCACAAATAGATTCTGCTCAGTGCAGTAGCAGCAAAACATTAGCCTATCACATGCACTGAATAGCAGTGGAGTCCATCCGTGATGTCTGAATCTCTGGCCTTGTGTTTGAAATATACGTAGTCCTTATTTATTTATTTATTTATTTATTTGCTTCTCCATCTGTTTATCTATCTGTCTATCTGTCTGTCTAATCAATCTGTTTATTTACTTATTTTGTTGGGTGGAATAGCCAATAAAAAGGAGGTAACCTATCACAGATCTCTGAGAAAACCCTATTGTGCTAGGTTTTGGAAAAGAAACGGAATCCTTCCATCAAACAGCGTACACGTGCTGCATTGTGAACACAGCCAGCAGAGTCTGACACAAGAATATAAACTATAGTGGATGACCATGTTTAAATAGTAGTTAGATCTAGAAAGATAGAGCCTATGACATCACCACTATTTAGATTCTTATGCATATAATTTATATGAGATTGAACACTGCTGTCTTGTATTTTAACAATGATTAATAATGATTGCCTGATAATTATTTATTTTGTTTGTTTACTGGGTAATGTCCGACTGGGCATGAGGCCCATTTTCAGCAGAGGCCCGGGGAGTAAAGCTCCATACATACAAATAGATAGTATTAAACAATCAAATTGAACACGTATTAATCAACAATGTACAAAGCAAGTCAGTAAAGAAATTAGTTATATAACAATAATTAGCAAATAATTAACAAATACATTAACAATATTAACAAAAAATGGCACAGTTAGTGATAAAAACTGGCCGCATGAGTTAATTGTGAGAACATCATTGCATTAGACTGAACACATCAATCTTGTAATAATAACTACAGAACTTAATTTAGGTACATACTTTTGCATTCTATTGCATTGGTTTTATGTTCTTTCTACACTGTTTTGTGACGTATCTATTTTGAATGGAGCTTTTCTCCCTGGCCTTCTGAAACGGGGTGTCTTTATATATCCAATCAGACTATCATGACATCCTAACAAATGCAAATAAATAAATAGATGAGTATATAAATAAATCTTCACTGCACTCAAAAAGTGCTATTTCAATACTGAGTCTGGAATAGCCTTCATGTAGTAACACTAAGTTTTCTACAATGCATATGATACCCTTTATTAACATAGGGGAAGGCAGCAAACAGAAATAACCAGAAAAAGGGGCAAAAGCAGTATAAAGTTGATGAACCCCACCAGAGAAGGAACAGAAAAACTATAGGTTGCTAGTGTGAGGTAACAAATCAAGTGAGATAAGAGTAGGTAACAGTAAACAGAACATATGATAGCAATGAAACACATGGTCTTAGTCCCTGGCCAAATGGCATAGAAGGTAAAGCCCTGAGTTCACCCCAGATGACCTATGCTCAACTAGATGCACAGGCACTGGAGAGGCCAGACAGGGGAGGATATGAGTGAGCAGTCAATTCCAGCTCGTCACTTATGTGGGGGAGGGGAGGCAGCTGAGCTTGCTGTACTGGTAACATCTGCAGGAATGAAAGTACAATACCCAAAGCAAATAATCTAGCATGCCCATGCTGTACAGTGGAGAGCCACCTAGCCAGAGGTTTGAGCATGCAATCTGCTCAACTAGATCCACAGGCACTGGAGAGACCAGACAGGGGAGGATATGAGTGAGCAGTCAATTCCAGCTCGTCAATTCTGTGGGGGAGGGGAGGCAGCTGAGCTTGCTGTACTGGTAACATCTGCAGGAATGCAAGTACATTACCCAAAGCAAATAATCTAGCATGCCCATGCTGTACAGTGGAAAACCACCTAGCCGGGAGTTTGAGCATGTAATCTGCCAAGAGGGTGGGATAACACATTCCGCAGGCTCAGCAAACTAGACTGTTCTCTAACACATGATCTCACCTCCACCTGGGAATAAACAGGATGAATGGCTTATCAGTTGGGTGCAGGAAAGGGAGCAATTAGGCCCAAACTGCAACCTCATCAAAAAAAAAAAAAAAGAAGAAGAAGAAATAATCCACATGCATGATGGAGGAATGGCAGTGTTCTTGGTGATAAAATCATCTGCTACTGGTTCATTACTCATATAAAAGAGAGGTGGAAATCGTTCATCTATTTTATTTATTTATTTTACATTTGTTAACCGGGCTAGTCTAACTGGATATATTTCCATTTTCAGTAGAGGCCCGGGGAGAAAAGCTCCACATAGAGAAAAATGACAATTTCATAATATAACACATTTAAATATTAATGGAGAAGGAGGTGGAAATAAGCAAATATTCAGGAAGACATCACAGGCATTACTATTGACATGACAATACTATGATTCACCATTCTCACTCACGAAATAACAATTAAACTTATTTCACATTGTTTTATAGGAAGATTATATAAGGGAGAGTAGAAGAGAAAGAGGAAAAATATACAGAAAAAATAGAGAAGGTAGAGTCGTAAAAAAGACAAAAATACTTTCAGACAAAGAAAGGCATCTAAAGATGGAGAGGGAAAACTAAAGAGCTAGATCTTATAGAGTGAAGATAATAAGGCTAGTAGAAGAAAAGAAGGAAGAAGGAGAGGAAGGTGGAGGAGTAGAGGGAACATAGGAGATTTAGTCGGGTAACAACAGGGACATAACCATTGATTTTTAAGGTAAGTTTTGAGTTTTGTTTGAACAGAATAGGATTTGGAATAGAAGTAAGTTCAGTAGGAAGTTGATTCCAGTGTTTACCAAGGGCGTTAGAGAAAAGGGAGTCACCAGCAAGGTTGTTTGATTTAGTTAAAGTTACAAGAAGTTTGGTGGAGGAACGAAGTGAGTTCAGGTTAGAGTAAGGGCTTAGAAGTTTGGAAAGTGCAGGAGTGTTATTAGGTAGATAGAGAGCTCTTTGGACAAAGGAAAGTTGGGAGAGAAGTAGCATATTTTCTAATTCTAGCCATTGAAGTTGCTGAAGGTTCAGGCAGTGGTGAGTTCTAAATTGATTGCCAGTTACAAATCTAGCAATACTGTTATAAGTGTTTGCCAATTTTGAGAGATTGTTTTTCTTCAGATTAGTGTAAATTGGTGAGGCATAGAGTAGAGTTGAAATAAGGTGGGAGTAGGCAAGAGTAGCTTTGGCTGCGGGTTAGGAATGTTCTAATTCTGTAGAGGCCCAGTTTTCTGTTTACGGTTTTAATGGTATTATTGATGTGATAATCATAGGTAAGGTTGTTGTCGATCATGACTCCTAACAGTTTGGTAGTGGAGTCAGCTGATATGAGGTGCCATTAATAGATGAGATGGAGAAATCTAAAGTGGGGACTTAGCAGTAGGTTTAAAGAGGAGGAGTTTTGTTTTATTCGCATTTAAGAGTAGGCAGCGTTTTAGGAACCATGCTTCTACTGTGTGGAATACATTTTGTGTAATAGTTTGAAGTTCTGGAATGTTTTAGCAGAGCAAATAAGAGTGGAGTCATCAGCATATTGTATGCATGTAGCTTGTGGAATAGCTGCTTGAAGGTCATTTATAAAAGGGAGAAAAGGAGGCCCAAGAATAGAGCCTTGTGGGACACCGAGAGAAATAGGAAGGAGAGAGGAGAGTTTGTTTTCCCAGAGTACTGCCTGTTTCCTGTTAGTGAGATAGGAGGTAAACCAAAGGATAGCATTTGGTTCTAAAGCAAGAGATTCTAGGATTTTTATGAGAAGGGGTGGTTGACCATGTCAAAGGCTTTGGACAGGTCAATAAAGAGTGCAGAGGAAAGAATGTTATTATTACGGTTGGCGTTTATAAAGTCAGTAAAGGAAAGAAGAGCAGTGGTGGTACTGTGGAATGGCCTGAAGCCGTGTTGACAGGGAGTTAGAATGTTATTTTTAGTTAAGTAGTTCATAAGTTGGTAGTGAACACATTTTTCCATGATTTTTGCTAGGGGAGATAAGAGTGCTATAGGCCTGTAATTAGAGTATTCTTTGGAGTTACCTCCTTTGTGTAGGGGTATAATGTGTGAGATCTTCCAGATGTCAGGTATGGAACCTTCATTAATAGTTCCATTGATAAGGATGGATATGGGATAGGCAATAACCTTAGCTGCTTTTTGGAGGTATTCAGATGGAAGTTGATCAGCTGATGGGGTACAAGGTTTAAGTTTTTGGATGCATTTTTGGATGAAGGTGGTAGAGATAGGTTGTAAAGTGAAAGTAGGTTTAATAGAATCTGCTTGAGCTGGGATGCTAGAATTGTCAAAGGAAAGCTGAGAGGCCAGAGAATTGATAGTATTAGTGAAGAAGGAATTGAAAGCATTGGCTTTGCTGGTTCATTACTCATATAAAAGAGAGGTGGAAATCGGCTAAAAGTCAGTGCTGTCCTTGAAAAACAAATATGTGAGGCTAGTGTACCTGGATTCTCAGGCCCTCTACAAGTATATAAAGGGGCAAATGTACTATTTTTCTTATGCAGGCACAAAGCTACAGAAGAAGCAAAACTGAAGAAAAGCTGGGAGCAGAAGAGTGCCACATACTGGTGGGGCAATAAGGAGGGGGTTACATACTTCTTTGCAGAAACTTAGGCCGAGTATTACAGGAGGAGACAAAGGATTAAGCAAAAACTGATTTCATGAACTTTAATTACTCCATAACATAGGAATGTTGTGTATTCTTGACATGGTATTAAAATACCCTAAATATATGTAGAAATTTTTAAAAAAGGGAGAGAGAAATGGTGTTGCAGGTCAGATGGATTGTACATGCTTTTATTACTCCACTGAGTCAGTTGGAAACAGTGAATGTACATGTACCTAAGTGAGATCAATTGGGATTCTTTTTGTGAAATCCAAAGGCAGAGCAACTTGTGGATTCCAAAGGAAAACCAACTGATGTGAGACTAAGATCAGCTGTATAGTACTGAATTGTGGAGTACTGGGGATGCAGGAGACCTTCTACAGTAACTGGATTTTGTTTGTATATTTCACTTGTTTTATCTGGGATTGAACCTGCTGTACTATTTGGATTTTTTTTCATTTGCCATTGTTTCTTCTTGGTTTGAATCAGACAGCAGCTTGGGGTTCTGGGTCTGATGGTTTATGGTTGCTTTTCCTGGTGAGAGGAGGAACAGTTCTGCCTCTGCCTGCTTGAAATGGCTGTTACTTGTCCTAAGTTTTTCTTATGACTGCTTGTTGTTGCTCCCTTGTTGCTGATTGCTGCCTTTCCCCTTTAAATAGGTATTTGCCTGGTACAAAGGTAGATTAGTTGCACAGGCTGGTGTTTCATAGTATTGATGTTTGATCTAATAAAGCCTGTTGGAGTCTTGCTGTGCTCAGAGGCATAGCTAGGTCATCTGAAAAAGTGCAATTACACAAATTGATGTTCCCTTCAATTTTGAGTGCCCTGTGACGTAGGACACATGGGTGAGTAACACTTTCATGATGCTGACTCTTCATTCTGCAAATTACCCTCATTTCACACATTTACATCTGTTGTGCTGCAGCAGTACACAATGAGTTGTATTTTGCTTATAGCACCACAGCAGTTTGTTTGTTTCTTTGATGACTGGATAAGTGGGCTGGTCAGTTGACCCAGGCTCATATGATCAAAAGAAATACAGATAATTACATCAGTAATACAAGTAAAGTATCAAATTACACAAGATAAACTGTCAATAAAACCATGCACAAAATAATTCAAATTTAACTGCAATGTAGATTAATAACAGTAGTTTCAATCATTGTCATGGAAGCAAGTGCAATTGCTATCCTTAAGAGGACATTGTTTCAGTCTGTATTCAAAATTTGAAATAAGATCATAACTAGCTAAAGCCTTATGGGTATCAGATGAGAGGAGGTGGAAAATTTTGTAGCATAACTTCTGCTATAAAATAAAATCTAAGTGGTTGTGATGTCATAAGACAGATAATACATAATGACAGAAAATAGTAAGAGACCTAGTGATGACCCTTAAAATATGTCAGTATTTACTGTGCCTAATTCAAATAGTAGATTATTGTTTTTCTGAAGTCCTTCAAGTTAAAACTGGATCTTGTTATCTGGTTCATTCCTTAAATGTAGGAGAAATGAGGGCTTCTTCTACATAATCATTATGCTAGCGCACCATTTAGGTGGTCAGTAATATCTGTTCACATATTGGTCTCTATCAAAAATGGATTGCAATAAGTTCTATCCTCTTCTGTTTCCACCTTGCTTACTTTACAAGCTATAAGGCAGTTTAGTAACTATTTCAAGCTAACTTACGCTGACTTTTATCATTTAGTGATACTACTTGTAATAGGCGTTAACATTTGCTAAAAATGGAGCCTAACTCTACACAATATTAGGTAGCCTAACATTACATTACAACCACCTAATAATAGGGTCCAAATGGAGAGATGATCAGTCAGCAAGCACGGGAGAGTAGTATTGCTGGAATTGAATTCATTCTCAAGTCTTAGTGAGTACCTTCAGGAGGTAGACCCTGTTTTCACAAAATCTCGCCAAGACGATACTGATATATAGACTGTATATTATATAGAGCATATATCATGGACAGAAGTAGGTTAAAAAATAAAAAAGATAGCTGGGTGCACAAGACCCAGGATAAAAAACTGCCCAGTCCTAGTTGGGGCACTGGTGCCAAGACTGGAAAAAATGACAGTGTAAAATCCTCAAGACACAGAAACATTCCTACAATGGTGCTAGGCCAGGCCCGGGGGAAGGATGGCCTCCCTGTGGCAGAAGGAAGTAGCAGTCCACAAAAATCACAAAGACTGATAGGCCAAAAAAAAGCCATAAAGAAGATAGCGTGGACTACTGAGGATAAGAAATAAATTATGTATTGTTATTATTATGCATGAATCCCAGAATTTCCAGATAGAAGATATACAAAAAGATTATGAGAGAGAAATTAGAGGAAAGAAAAATACTTCCACAAGAAAAAAACTGTCAGAAGCTTCAAATAAAAATGTGTGTTCATTAATACAACAGATTCATGAAAAAAACATTACACAGACAAATAAACCTTGGGCTGTTTGGGAAAAGAAGCAACTGAGGAAGTGCAAAAATATAATATAACTGAGGAAGTGCAAAAATATAAAAAAACAAAATCTAGAGACTTTTGAAAGGTATAAAAAAGAAATATGACATGGGAAAGAAAGAGAAATCTGATATGGTGCAATATTTATGAAAAGGAGAAAGCTAAATTAATCAACACAAAAAAGGCAGCCCCAAAGATATTCGAAGAGAAATAACAGGTAACAGCATCCAGATATGGACAAATTCACATTAAAAAATAAAATCACAAACAGGGAATGTAGAACAGAAGATTAGTAAAGGAGAACTTAATAAAATTGAAGATGAAGTTATAGAATACTTGCAAAGTGAAGGATTTAGTGCAGAAAGTCTAACACGGGTTAAATCATAGCATGATGAAACAAGTCCCCAATGTAAGGAGAAACAAAAGACATCTGAAGAAGTAATATGGACATGGGAAAGAGCACCAGAT
The DNA here is from genome assembly GCF_019279795.1 of Protopterus annectens. Classification (NCBI taxonomy): domain Eukaryota; kingdom Metazoa; phylum Chordata; order Ceratodontiformes; family Protopteridae; genus Protopterus; species Protopterus annectens. Next base: position 456,763,802 of record NC_056737.1, on the reverse strand, counting down.
TTAATATCGTGCAATACTTATGCAAAGGAGAAAGCAAAACTAATCAATACAAAAAGCAGTACCAAAGATCATTGACGAGAAATACATGCAAGGGCATCCAAATATGGAAATTCTGCAATACAAAAATAAGAAAATAAAGGGGGACGTAGAAAAGAGGATTAGTAATGGAGAAGTTAACAAAATAGAAACTGAAGTTATGGATTACCTGTGAATTGAAGGATTTAGTGTAGAAAATCTAAATCTGATAACATTACAGCATGATAGTATAATGAATGCCCAAATTAAGGAGAAACCAGTGAAGCAGAAAGCATCTGATTAGTTGCCATATGAAGATACTTTATAGCCTTCCGTAGAAAACCAGTACAAAAATTCAACTGGAGCTGCACAGCAAAGGAAGGAACAGGAAACTGTGGCACTCTGATGCAGTCAATGTTGTGGAGTGATAGGCCAGACAATTCCCATATGAAAGAGCAATGGATGACACAGGATGAAGCTGAAGAGAGTATGGCACAGGAAGATGCTCTGGAACTTTCTATTGAGTGCCTGCAGGAAAATGAAAACAAAGAATGTGCCCTTAGTTTAGAAGAAAATGATCTAAGGGAAGAGCTGCTTGATTTAATTGAGATTGATACACATATTAAGATCAATGAAAGAAATAAATTACAGAAAGTCAGTAATACCCAAAATGTTAGAGGTTTGATAAAAAAATGAACACAGTAATTAAGATTGTTAATAGAAATGCATGCAATATAACAAAAGTAAATAGGATATATTATTGTGCAGCTAAATAAGTAACAGATAAAGTCTTACCACAAAAACACAGGGTAGTGAGGGAAAGGAAGGGGGGAAATCAAATGCCATCATGGAAGTATTGAACAGAGAAAACTATAAAGCAATTAAAGCAAGAAGTTTTACTGTTAGAAGAGTACAGAAGAGGGAACAGATCAACATACTCAGAAAGACAGATGTAATAAAAGCAGCGTGCAGTATCAGAACAGACCAGTATCGTACACTATTGCAAATAATAAACAAGATATCAGCACATGCAGAAAAACTTAGAAGATATGCAAGTAAATATAAAGGAAAAGTACAAAAATAAGCAAAATATTGATGAAGTTTTATAGAGAATTGGGAAACAAGGCAAAAGGAATCAAAACACCACCAAAAAAAGAAAAAAATAAACACGTTTTGAAGAAATATCTATGAAGATCCTGTGGAACATAACAAGGATGCTGAATGGACAGAAGAAGTAAAAGAAAGTATAAGATGTTTATATACAGGATATGAAATGGGATGAAGTAATGGCAGAGAAATTGAAACAAAATTAAGAAAAGCTCCTAAATTGAAAATCCCAGGCCTAGATGCAGTACCTAACTTTTGGCTAAAGGCATTAACATCTTTACATGAAGATTTAACCATCAGTAAGAATTATTTATATGCACACCCCAAACAGACGTCAACCTAGTTAACAACAGGAAAAGCGATACTCCTCCTTAAGTGTTAACCTACAAGATATCCTAAAAACTATAAATCGATGACTTGCCTTCCAACAATGTGTAAACCATACACTGGAATTGATGTCGACAAAGTTTACAGTCATTTAGAAGAAAACTGAATCATGTCAATAGAACAAAAGGTTTATAAAAGAAAGTCATATGGAACAAAGGATCATTTGTTGTTAACTAATGTCATAATGGAGAATTGTAAACAGGGGAAGAATCTAAGTATGGAATGGATAGACTACAAGAAAAGCATTTGACAGCATCCCACATTCATGGATAAAAGAGTGCTTACAAATGTATAAGATGCACCCTACATTGATCGATTACATTGCAGTGACCATGAAATAGTGGCAAACCACTTTACAGCTAAGTCATGATAAAGGACAAATTATTATCCCAGCAATAAACATTCAAAGGGGGATATTCTAGGGTGACTCTTTGTCACCGCTAATCTTTTGTCTTGCCCTTAACCCATTAAGCTGTCTAATTAACAGATTATGTCATGGCTACAATTTGTCTCCCAGAAAACAGTAAAGTGCAAAGACTTCTTGTCTTCTTTTTGTAGATGATTTAAAACTGTATAGTTCACCAGATTAGGAATTGAAAGCACAACTGCAAGTGGTCAAAAATTTCTTAGATGATATAAGAATGTCATTTGGTCTTGATAAATGTGCAAAAGCAACCTTTAAAGCAGGAAAGCTGCAGCTTCAAGAAAATATCAGTCTGGGACTTTGGGACAGGAATGTGATATAAAAGAACTTGAGCAAGAGGGAGTGCTTAAATATTTGGAACTGATGAAGGATCAACAATAAAAGATGAACAAATGTGAATAGATCTTAGTAAGGAATATTTCAGAAGACTAAAATTAATACTGAAAACAGCCTGACATCTAGAAACAAAGTCCAAGCTATAAACCTATTTTCTTTTTCCTGTTCTAACTTGCAGTTTTGGGGTAATGGGTTGCCCCAAACAGTATTGGATCAGTTGAACAAGAAAACAAGAAAAATGTTTCATGCTTATCAAATGATTTATAAAAATCACTGTATTTCCAAGATTATATACTCCCTGTTCTGAATGAGGTGTGGGCCTCCTCGAAACTGATTACATGCATAGATCTATAATCATAGGACTACATACGTATCTGATGACCTCACAAGATCCAAACATAGTAAAAGTTTTAAAACATGAGAAGAACAAGTCTAAGATGACTTCCCTGTTTAGTACAGCACAAGCATATTGGTGCCAAGTGGGAATGGAAATCAAACCAGAAGTAGATAAAAATCAGGCAGCAACTGAATGAACCAAAAAACAAAAGAAAGAATATAAGGTGAAAGATCAGATGAGAAGGCAAGAAATGTGGAAAATGCATAAATATAGTTGCAAGTACAGAAAAGTCCGGGAACAACATCATGTCAATCAGGATCTAACACAAGAATGGTTAAGGAGAGGTGAATTTAAACCAAAAGATAAAAGGTTAATATTGGCGGCCCAGGATAGTGGAATATGTGCACGTGGGTTTGCAAAGTCCATTGAACATGTCAGAGAAACAGACAAATGCAGGTTTTGTAAAACAGAATTGGAAACAGTTGCACATGTTATTGCTGAGTGTGATACACTAATGGCAGAAGGCCTGTATACTGAAAGCCATAATAATGTGTCAAGACTGTTGCACTGAGGATTGTGCAAATATTACAATATTCAAGTAGCTGAGAAGCACTGGAAACATGAGCCACAAAGCATTATAGAAAATGATGAAATTTATATCGCATGGGATCACCCTTTACCAACAGTTCAAAAAATAAATGTGAGAAAACAAGATATATTAGTCCATGAAAAAAAAGGCAAAAGTAGCCTTGATCATTGAAATTGCTACACCCAGTGACTACACCTTATCTTCAGACAGACACAAAGTAATAAAATATCAGGATTTCTAGGCAGAAATGACGGCAACATGGAAAAAGGATACCTAGACAGTTCCAATAGTAGTAGGACAAATGGGTCTCATAAAAAAGAATTTACAGTCATATTACTAATACATGTATTACTAATACATGTAACTCCATATGAATTGCAGGAGTCAGTTCTGGGAACATTGCAGGTACTTGCGAAGAGCACTTCTGGCTAACAACAAATATTAAAACAATACTAATTTCATGAACTTTAATCACACTTTGACTTAGGAATGGATTCCATTCCCGTCATGGTATTAGAAACCCGAAAGCCTTAGAGAAATTAAACTTACTAGACTCACTTTTGTTGAGGTGCTGCAACCACCTAACAGTAGCCTTACTTTTGCTGAGATGTTTAAGACATCCTTACCTACGCGGCCAAGACCTCATTTGAACAAATCTCAGACAAACAACATTACTCACTCTAATGTATATCTTCTCTTCTATATTCACCCAGAACTAAAGTGAGTCACCCTGCCTTTTTGGCGAATTCAGTAAGGACAACCAAAACTGTAGCCACATGTGTCAATGTATTAGTAATAGATGACTCCATAGTTAGTTACACTGAATCCTCTCAACCTGTAATGCAAAAAATCTGGACAAAGCTTGAGAAAATGGGGGTACAAATAGGGACATATTTTAAATATTGCTCTTATAAACTCAGAAAGTTGCTAGAGTAACAGGGTTTGTTTTAATATACATTTTCTGAAGGATTTTTTTAGTCTGAAACTCAAATGTATGTCACTGTTTAGAGACTTCAATCCTGAGATCATTCCAGTGATTTGCCAGGAAAAAAGAGGAACAGGCCAAAAATATGAGCTGAAAATCTGGGCATTCTGCGAAAATCTGTACAGTTGAGAGGTATCACTGATCATGGTCAGTATCTATGTAGAGCCAGTATTCCATCTATGGTCACAGCCCCTAGACCCTTTCACCATAAGTATGAGCATGAGCTCATTGTCCCCACATCAGAGTGAATGACCTTAGATGCTCTACTGTACGGGAAATGCAAAAAGATATAGTCTAGCTGTATTTTCATGTGTTTGAGGCAGGTTAGACACTTGTTTTTGAGCAGTACCTGCCTTCTCCATAGGTTCATAGGTTCATAGGTATGTACTAGGCTATCGGCCCAAGGGCCTACGTAAGCCTAGCCAACAAGGTTCCCTGGCTTATGCCACCAAATAAAGTTATTTTCCTGTGCCACTGTCGAGCAGAGACACAGAACTGATCCCCGGGATGTATTTCCTATTTCCCATCCACTTATCAAGATTTTTCTTGAAGAATGCTAATGAAGAACTTTGCTTGACATAGATGGGTAGCCTGTTCCAGAGTATGGGAAGTCTCTGGGACAGGAATCTATCCCTCCAGCATGTCCTGTTTATTGTGTTGACAAGGTTGAGGTCTCTAGAGCATGTAGCTCAGAGGGATTGGGATTTCTTTAGGTGTAGCATGTCCAACAGCTCTGGGTTTGACATAATTTTATATGTTTGGAAGAGATCACCTCGGAGTAGATGATATGCTATGGAGTAAAGTTGGAGTTTTTTGAGGCGGTCAGTGTAGGGCATTTGTTTGAGGCCATTAATCCTCTTTGTGAGGTACTTCTGTGGCCTTTCCAGCTGCTGCAGATGTCTTGTGAGGTACATTCCAAAAGGGGCGTTGTACTCTATCATGGGTCTAATCAGTGTCGAGTAGAGGGGAACAATGACCTCTTTTTTCCTGGATGAGAACCCTTTTATCATGAGGTGTGCCACATAGAAGGACTTCCTGACTACTGTGGCGATGTGACTATCAAAGGAGAGACTTCTGTCCACCTGGGTCTCAAGGTCTCTTATCACACATTCGGTGTTAAGTAGATTGCTGCCTATGTGGTAGTTCATGGGTACAGAGTTTTTACCAAAGGGGATGACACTGCACTTTTTGGCTTTGAGCTTGAGGCCATGGCTCTGACACCAGGCATCTGTCTCAGCGAGGCAGTTCTGTAGGATGTCCACATCATTTGGGGACTTGACTATGGCTCCTAGTTTGCAGTCATCTGCGAATTTCGTTAGCCAGAGGCCTTCTGTGTTAGCCTCAACTTCAGAGAAGTAGATACCAAACAGGAGAGGTCCCAGGACGGAACCTTGTGGTACTCCACTTGTCACTGCTTTGATGTCAGATTTGGAGTCTGCAACTTTTACAGTGTGGGTTCTGTCAGTGAGCCAGTTGGCAACCCATCTTGTTACATAGGGATTTATACCTAGTTTAGTGAGTTTATCTATAATTCCAGAATAGGGGATGGTGTTGAAAGCCTTGGCGAGGTCAAGATAGGATGTGTGAACCACCTTACCCTCATCTACGGCTTTGGTGACTGCCTCAAAGAAGTCAGTCAGGTTCAGAAGGCATGATCTGCCTTTCACAAACCCAAACTGGGTGGGATCCAGAGTTTGGAGGTTACCAATGTCTTTGTTTATGAGTTACATGATGATACGTTCCATGGCCTTGCAGACCAGGCTAGTCAGGCTAATAGGCTGATAGTTCCCAGGATCAATGGTGGCTCCCCCTTTGTGGAGTGGGATAACTGTTTCTGTGTGCCATTCAGTGGGCACAAAGCCTGATGCGAGGCTATTATTGAACATGGTGCTTAAGTGGGGAGCCAGTTCATTCTGAAGTTCGTGTAAAACGCAGCCTGGGATGTTGTCCAGTCCCATGGATGCTGTGTTTTTGGCTTTAGAGAGTGCAGCTTTTACCTGCGTAGTTGTGATTGCAGGGACTCTGCATTCTTCCTGTATAGATATGGGCCCTTTAGGGGGTGAGAGGGGGGTAAAGTTAGCACTGAACCTATCTGCCAGGATGTTGGCAATATCAGTTAGTTCTGTAATTTTCGTGCCGTTGTGCTGTAACTCAGAGCAGATATGGGTGTTGCCATTGAGATTCTTCACATAGCTATAGAATGCTTTGTGGTTCTCCTTAGAATTAATGGTGATTTTGTTTTCATAGCTAGTTTTGGAGGATCTTATAAGGGATCTCAGCTTCTTACTGAGGCTGACCAGGGAGCTCCTCCACTCATGGGATTTTTCTCTCTTTTGCAACAGTTTCATCCTTCTGTTGTACAGTTTGTTTATGACAGGGGACCACCAGATTGGCTTCCTTTTTTTGGAGGATAGCGTCTTGGTTCTGTTTGGGATAGCACGATCCATGCACTTGTGTAAGTGCTTATAGAGTGCATTTGTGTAGGATTCAGCAGTTGTAACTGTATTGTCCATCTGCATGGGTGTCAAGAAGTTCACCACTTCTGTCTTAAGAAGCATGAAGTTGGTTTTGGAGGAAAATTTTTACCATGGTTTCCTTAATGGGGAGTGGGGGCGGGATGTAGATATCAAGGGTGATTAACTTATGGTCAGATCGGACCAACGAGGAGTTGACTTCAGGTGTGGAACACCGGTCACTCATGTTGGTAATGACTAGGTCTAAGATATTGTTGCCCCTGGTGGGGGTGTGGATAAGTTGATCCAGGGCACTGGAGTTTATGAATTCCAGAAAGCGTTGAGCTAAGGAGTTGGTTCACAAGTAGTTTTCCCAGTTAATGGTGGGGTAGTTGAAGTCGCCCATTATTAGGGTGTTTGGTTGAACTCTAATATTTTCCAGTACATCAAGAAAAGAGGAGTGGGAATCCTGGGGCATGGTGGGGGATCTGCAGCAAGCTACAATCTGGATTGCAGTTTTGCCCAGAGTTAGTTGCATTTGGATAACCTCAGATGCATTATGCTGAGCAACTAGCCTGGAGGTGTGGATATCCTTAATGAATATGGACACACCTCTGCCTTTGGTGTTTCGGTACATGGCCGAAATGTGTGGTATGAGTTATAGCCTGGTAGTGCAGGGGTGCTTTCTGGAGCCTTGCACCAGGTCTTAATCACTGCACAGATATCGATATTCTCCATTTTAAGGAGTGCCTAGAGTGAGTGCATTTTGAGATTTAGGCTTCTAGCATTGAACAGCATTACCCTCAGTTTTTGCTTGCCTGTTCCTGTTACGGTGGTGAATTTGTTATTTGAACCTTGCCTAAAAAAGGTACTATAGGGGCAGCAAGAGCCTTAGCCAGTATCTGGAATCCAAGGGGCGACAGGTGTAGGCCATCTGTGGAAAAGCATTGTGGTCTGTTGACCATGTCATCCCAAGCAGACAGATACTGGATCCCCTTAGAATGACACCAGAACTTTAGCCAATTGTTGAAGTCAATCATTTTGTCCTTGTACTGCGGTATCATTCTGGGCAATGGCAGAATGCTACTCAGGGATAGGGTCATACCTGCCTGGGCTACAAGATCAGAGAGCTCTTCCATGTCTCTTTTCATGTAGTCCAGGGAGGTACGTCTCAGGTCATTCACACCAACATGGACAATGTCAGAGGCATATTTGTACTTGTGGAGTGACCTGAGTGCGTGAGTTATGTGGTGGATCCTGGCACCTGACAGGCAGCTGACAGTAACCTTCTCCTTGTTTAGCCTGGTGAGTGGGACATTAATGTGCCTGACTGTAGAGTTACCTATGACTAGTGTGTTGGGTACATTGTTTTGCCTTATTGGCTGTGGCTGAGTGGCACACTGAGTCTGTGGGATATGTGTCATTTGGGTTGTGTTGGGGGATGGAGGTTGCTTGCGTTTCTGCTTTGGAGGTCTCTGTTGCTTAGACAGATTATTACTGAGAGCCTTGGCAAATTTTTTTGTGTTACTATGTGTGGATTTTGGTGGTGTAGATTTAGTGAGACTATGTGATGAGTGTGGTGTGGTGCAAATGTTTACCTTGTCCTCATGACTGTCAAGTTCAGTCTTGGTTGGAGAGAGCTTTGCCTCAAGTTTCGCTAGATAAGTGCATCTTTCACAGGTTGTAGTGTTGGGTGGTAGGAAAAGAGGGTTGTCTGTGTACATGAGGCAATTTCTACATTGCCAAAACATGCCCAGATTCATCAGATAGACATGAGAGAACACTGGGAGCTGACCCCTGGACATGCCTGAATAAAAAAATATTTTCCTCTGGATAAGTGAGGAAAGTGAGTACAGGAGCTGTTTTTCTCTAAGCAAGTGAGAAAAGTAAGTACAAAAACTGGTTTCCTCTAGGTAATGAGGAAGATTGAGTGCTATAGTAATTAGCAGCTTATTTAGTGCTTACAAGTTCTGAACAAGTGTTGAGCATGAATAAGCAAAGAATATGTATCTGCACTAGACGAGTTACAGGACAGAAACAAGTGCAAATGCAGGCTTTCAAATCAGAAAGCTGAGAGAGATAGAAGAGATTGCCCAAACGACCAATAACTACAATTTCTGGGCCAGAACCACTCCTTATGTGGTAGACAGGTTACCTAGTGCTTATCACTCCCACTGATAAGCTAGAAGGCTTCCCTCCAACACAGAAAGGCTTGGGGGGCTCAGAAGCTTATTACAGTCTTGGATACAGCAAAGCTGTGTCTGGAACACTAGTTACAGGAAAGGTAGGAAACAGGCTTACTTTTTTTTTTTTTTTACAGAAAAATAGCAAAAACTGTAGTAAAAACAATTTGCATGCAGTGCAAGCTAGCACACTTGAGTATGTAGCAATACTAGACCAAACACAGTTTAAAAATGCAATTAAATTAAAAAGGACTAAAAGCAAGTGCAGAAATGTGGTAAAGAGATGGGACTGGGGGAGTGTCCCAGATCAAATCTACAGTGGGGTGGGCAACTGCAAAAGTCACCAAATTTAAACTACAAGCCAAATATAGGGAGGGTGGGTGGATGGGACAAAACAGTTTCAACAGAGATCTAAGCAACAACTAACAGTACAAACTCTAAAACCAAAAAATATAATTAGCTCTGTATATTTACAGATGGATTGGAAAGCAGTCTCTCAGAACAGGGGGACAACAGTTTCAACAGAGATCTAAGCAACAATTAACAAACTCTAAAACCAAAAAATATATACTCAGCTCTGTATATTTGCAGATAGATTGGAAAGCAGTCTCTCAGAACACAGGTTCCAGCAATTAAATGCAGGCTGTTACTAACAGATCTAATTTTATGCAAGTGATCCTTGAGTTATACAACACACAAGCTGTAAAAAACAGTTATACCGACTGAAAACACGGCAGAAAATAGGGGGTGGGGGTGGGGAAAACTGTTTCAACAGGGATCTAAGCAACAACTAACAGTACAAACTCTAAAACCAAAAAATATACTCAGCTCTGTATATTTGCAGATAGATTGCAAAGCAGTCTCTCAGAACACCTAAGAAACTCTAAAACAAAAAAAATATATACTCAGCTCTGTATATTTGCAGATTGATATCATAATTTCTAGGAAAACTAACTTATTTCATTGAAACAAAAATAACTAATTTCAGCAAATGGCTTATTAACTGGTACAATTCCTGAGACAGCCAGTGTGTTTTAGCATAGCAGGTGATCACTAACAAGTTAGCCTTGTTTGCCAGGCATAACTCTCAACTGTCCAGATTTTCACAGAATGCCTAGATTGTTGCATCATCTTTTTGATTTGTACCTCATAAAATGTGTGTTTTTATACCAAATCATTGAAGTCACTAAATAATGGCATACATTTGAGTTTCAGACTTCATATTTTTCAGAAAATGCATGCTAAAGCAAAATCTGTTACTTTAGCAACTTTCTAAGGTTATAAGAATAATATTTAAAATCTGGTCCTGATTTTAGGCCTTTGTCCTTGTCCCCCATTGTTTTTGTCTTTATTCAGATTTCTTGAGATTAGAGGTTGAGAGGTATGTCGCCAGGGATAGCCTTTATCTTTATCTGCCAAGTCTTTATTTTTGCAAAGTTAATTTGTTAGACATTCCAATTTACAAAATTCTAATTAAATCTATGTTAAAATGACTCTGCTGAATAATAGAATTCTAAACAGTAAATTGTCTGATTTGTATGCATTTCTAATGCCCAAGCACATTCACAAATGTACTGTAACAGAAACTTGGTTTCAATGTTCTAATAATACTTTCTCTAAAAGACAGTACAGCCCTTATCACTCTTTCAGACTGTCTGAGGGTGGCAAGACAGTATTTACATTTATTTGCTCAAATATTAACTCATCCCAAAATACTTCAACATTTTCAATTCAAACTCCTTGACATTTTTATCATATTTGATAAACTTAATTAAATATATTTGAATTTACCCTTGTGAATACTAATCTGACTCCCAGACTTTTTACCTTTTCCTCAAAATTAGTACTAAATTGCATACAAATCTAATGATATTCAGGAATTATTTCACAGCAGACTTTATATCCCTATCTGAAGACCTTAGGAATTTCAAATGGACTTTGCCCATTGCTGACCCAATCTGTAAAGCCACCATATTTACCCATTTGTTTATAAAGCCATCTCATCTAATGTATATATATATATATATATATATATATATATATATATATATATATATATATATATAAGTCAGTACCTGTTAGAAATAAGTTGTTGTTGTGTCTTTCAGCTTTTCCCGGTTAGGGATCGCCACAGCGGAACTCCGGTCCGCTAATGATTGGCAGTAGATTTTTACGTGCCGAGTTGCCAGCCCTTACGCACAGCCTCAATGAAGGTACGCCCATTTACGCATGTCTCCAGACAGAAGACGCTCTAGCTGAGAATCGAACAGGACAACGTCTTATTGTGAGGCGACAACATTACCGCAGCACCACCACCGCAGTACCTGTTAGAAATAAGTATGGTGGGAAATTCAGGAATAACCCCCCTATGGCGGAATCCTCAGATAAACTTTATAATGGAAGAAGATTATATGGTTCATATAAAAAATTCTGCAATTTCTCAGATGAAGAAATATAAGCAGGTCTTCAGAAATCTTTAATATATCATTAGGAAAAGTAAGGATGGATATGAATTAGGGGCTGCTAACACTTCAGAGGATAATCACAAGGCTTTTTCAACTATATTACAAGTACTAGAAGTAATGTTCAATACCAGAGCAAACAGAAAGTGAGCAGCATCATCTCTTCCGGTATCTAACCCATAGCAAATTGTCTTGGTGACAAATTTAGCTTAAAATTGTCTTCTGTCCACACCTTTGAACGTTTTAACACTGTCTCACCTGTTACCACTATGGACCAAATCCTGAAAGTTACTACCCAAACTAAAAGTAGCAGATCCATGGGCCAATGAAATATACAACATTGTCTTGTTGATTGCACAAGGTACAATATTGTTAAGTCCTTCCTTAACTTTTTTAATCTCAGATTCTCTGTAAGGTATGTAACTGAGCTCCAGAGAACAAAGGTTGTGGTGCCTCTGCTTAATGATAATGTTATTAGTGACTCTGAAAATTATTGTAACATTGCCTCACTAGTACTATCTGTAAAATCATGGACTAAATTTTCAATCCTAGTCAGTATGCTTTTGTAAATAGGTCTTGATCTTTTAATTTGGGTGACTAACTTGAGACTGTGACTGATGTCACTGTTGGGGTTATTCTATCCATGTTGCTCATCTCAACTTTGCTAAGGCATTAAATATAATCCCCCACGTCAAAGTTATCAATAATCTTAATACCTTAAATTTTAACCCCTATACTACTTAACAGATTGTTAATTGGCTGCCTGATCATGTATACAGGGTGAGAGTTGATGGCACCTTCTCATCTAAAATATTAATCACCAGAGTGAAGTCTCAGAACTCTATGCTGCATCCCTTCCCTCTGTCATGTACTTTTCTTATGTGAAGACAGATGTCCATGATTTGTGGATAATCAAATTTGTGGACAACTACAAACTGGGTAACATTATTGATTTCCTCACAGACTCTTGTTATTATCCAAACAGGGCTAGACAGATTCAGCATTTGTTATCCTAACCATAGTCTTAGACAATGCAAAAACAGTAGCATAATCACATTTGGAAAACAAGTCTTTGTTATTGATCACTACATAAATGGTACACCCATTTAAGTTTCATAAATTCATTAAAGCAGCAACTTATTTGCACATTCTAATGCATTTTGCATGGGTAACAATGCTTGCTGTCACAATAATTAGCTGAATATGCACAGTTGTAGTTATTCCCTGCTTGCACATTGTCCCAGCTATTAATTCTCTGTCATTGACTAAAGAAAATTATTTATGATTTTTTTTTGCACCCTACAGCTAACAGTCAGTTGCTACCAGCTTCTTTCCTCATTAATCATGTGTACTGGACCTGCCTCAGCCACCCCAGGCTAATCCCCACCCAAGATCAAAGCTGGCAAGGAGATTAAAGATGCAGGTATAGTTTCTTACTGCTTTGGGGGGGCTAACTCCCACAGCCACATGACAACCTTACAAGCTCTGCAGTCAATGACTTTGAGATGGTGCATACAAACCTTCGCACACACATGGCTTCCCAACTAAGCAGCACACGGCTTATGCAGCACAAAGCTCCCCAGATTCAAAATGCTGCTTTATTGTAGACAGCCTAGGCAGCTTCCCTTCTCCAGATTGCCCATCTTCCCCCTTTGCCCTTCCAATAGCTATGCAGCTAATTGAACATGGATCATCTGTAGTCAGTAAGGACTTTAGCCTTCTGCACCATGAGGTTGCTTAAAGCAGTTGATTTTTAGAGACTGGACAGGATAATATCAACCAAATTCACAATGTAATGATAACTTACGCAATGTTTTAGAAGTCAGAAATTATTCACTACTGTTGATTTTCCTGACTATACTTTCCTGTTATTTTTAGCACATTACTATCTGCCATTGAACCATATCTAAAGCACTTTATTCATGTTTGCACACATTATTATTACAATGATTAAAGCGTGCTGACTAACATAAGGTAAGCAAATAAGTTGGTAGATCAGTTGTACATGCAATGGTAATACTCCCACCTGTGACAACAGAAGGCAATATACAGAAGTACACTTGTTTTATGGCAGGCCTAAAGTAGTTCTCTTCAACAAGTTGGGCGGGTGACCTACCACAGGCCCGTGTGGGAGATATTGACTCCATGTACTTACCAGTGCTCTTTTCATTCCCAGTTCAGCGCTTTACCCAGACTACCACTGCACTGTATACACAACTCCATACATAATAAATGCGAAAATCAGTTGTCTATCAAAATGAGAAGCCTCCATGCAGGGACCATCTGTCTCTATCAGAATACTGGGCTGAACAGAGTCTCATAATATCCATGACTGTAGGAGGTTCACATGGTGAGTCAAACCTGAGAGTATGTCATGACATCACACTTGGGTAGTCAGGCAACTGCCACTAAAAAAGCAGAGCTACCTATCATAGGAAAAAAAGGGGAGTGGCATAGGAACCCATTGCTTCCTACTAGACATAAAACTTGTGAGATCTGATTGATTTATTTTCATAAGATCTTACAGTGGGGTTTTTACTCCATATTGGAATTATAACATAATGAAGGCAATGGGCATGTTAATTCTTTTCTTTGTGTTCCTTCTTCATGGCGGTGTCTTAGTCTCAGGTTTTATAACCAAACTTCTGTATAATAAAGACACAAACTTTATACTGTAAAAAAACAAAAAAAAAACAAAACTTTATCAGCAATGCAGCATATATACTTTTAAAATTGTGACACTAAGATCCTAATCACCGTGTCACCACATTTTTAATCAGCACTTGGTCAACAATTCGCAATGCCTATTACACAACTTATAAAGAAGGTGAGACTAGAAAAAACAAGAGTGTTAACAATGATACTGCATTTTAGGCAGCCTGCTAAACAGTTAAATGCAGTCATGCTGTTAATTTCTATGAATATTTTCTTCCCACTTTGAGGCAATCCTGTCTGCCACTGATTAGCTTCTGACATGCAATACCCTGATAAACTGTTTTCTACACCAATGCCACTCATTATCTCAGCAGGCCTCAGCCCAACAATGACGCAGCCAGTAGGAAGGGGGTATAATGTTCTTCAAATAGCCCTTTAGAGAGGGAAATATTGTTTTTCACACTACACACACAGTTTTATAATTCATCACATGTGAACATTTCTGCAGTTTCTGCCTTCTGCTCAAATAGCTAATTGGATTAGTAGTGAAGCCAAAGTTACATATGATACAAATGCAGATTCAATAAACATATACAAAGTTACAAATGGAATCACAGTGATTATTTCAATATACATTTCCTTCCCACAGGAAAAAAATCTGACTGCTGCCAAATTATCCATAACCTGGTACTGGTTAGTCTCTGAGTCTGTGGTATTTCTGGCCATCAGTAGCCCCAAGATATAGTAATATCCACCATAACTAATATCAGACATTTTTTTTTCTTTTAACAGAGCAACTTAGAAAGAAAAAAGTACTTTTACATAAAACAAATGAGTCTCCTGCTGAAGCATTCTTTTAAAGCCTATCAGACCAGCCACTAGAGAGAAGACTGCTTGTTATATATGATAAACATCGGAAATACTCAGGTTTCAGAGTCATGTTTGCTGTCTCAAGTGTTGCAGAATTTACATAATTCAGTATTGTGTTACTTAAATCATCACACTTGTGCATTTTGGGTTATTTTGAGTGGTATAAAGGGAAGATACATGACTTTCTATTCCCACAAAGTGATTGCCTTTAGCAAAATGAATTCTTAAAGGCTGTTCAGGAAGGTTGAAAGAAGGTAATGGCATTTAATTCATGGTGTAAAAACTCTTCCGAACAATATATCAACTGTGCCAGATCATTCTAGACTGTGATAGTGGCACAGATCCCAAGTAGTGAATGATAACATGGGATCAATTACATATTACAGAAACAGGCACATGTGCTAGTGAATCACTCTTGTACAGAGTGGGGTAAGGAGAGAATGTCAGAAAGTACCTTCAGAGGCAAACAAAAGACTACTCCCTGTCTGACTCTGCACCATTTAGCCAGTAACAATCACACCTCCTAACAGAGAACAATGTCGTAGATAAGCTTTGCAAGAGTTCTGTGATCAAACACAATATTATCTATATAATGACCGTAGACAGGTGCTAAGGTGTGAAAGTGGGGATACTGTACAACTGGTACTATACAGTCAAAGATCTAAGAAGCTTAGTATTTTCAATAGTATCACTATGAAATATTCAAAACTAGGCATAGCACAATATTATGGGATACCTTTAAATATATTCTTAACAATAAGTTATACATATTATTACCTAACTTGCAAAAGACCTCAAATATAGAATATTTTCCTGAGTTGTGTTCTACATCAAAACAAAATAACGTGCAGGATTTATTTAAAAAAATGCAAAAAATACATGAACACGAACAATATAACAGAATATAAAGCTAAACTATATGAAGAAAAAATTACACTCTCTACAGTGCCATCATCCCCAAACAATTTGAATTTTGTAACAAGAATGGCTAAACTAGACCTCAATTTAGCATAATATAACAACCTTCTTAATGGATGAAGACACAGAATGCAGCACTGCCAACTAAAGATGTGCTAAATCATCTTCTTTCGGCTGTTCCCATTAGGGGTCGCCACAGCAGATCACCTGTTTCCATTTCTTCCTGACCTCTGCATCTTGCTCTGTCACACTAACCAGCTGTATGTCCTCTCTCACCACATCCATAAACCTTATCTTAGGCCTTCCTCTTTTCCTGTTACCTGGTAGCTTCATCCTTAGCATCTTTATCCCAATATACTCAGTATCCCTCCTCAGCACATGTCCAAACCAACGTAATCGTGCCTCTCTGGCTTTGTCTCCAAATCTTCCAACCTGGGCTGACCCTCTAATATACTTATTCCTAATCCTGTCCACCCTCGTCACACCCAGTGCAAATCTTAACATCTTTAATTCTGCCACATCCAGCTCAAACTCCTGCCTTTTTGTCAATGCCACTGTCTCCAACCCATATAACATAGCTGGTCTCACTACCCTCTTGTAGACCTTCCCTTTCAGTCTTACAGGTACTCGTCCATCACAAATCACTCCTGACACTCTTCTCCACCCACTCCATCCTGCCTGTACTCTCTTCTTCACCTCTCTTCCACACTCACCATTACTCTGAACTATTGATCCCAAGTATTTAAACTCATCCACCTTCGCCACCTCTACTCCTTGCATCCTCACCATTCCTCTATCCTCCCTCTCATTCACACACATATATTCTGTCTTAGTCCTGCAGACCTTCATTCCTCTTCTTTCTAGAGCATATCGCCATCTCTCCAGGGTCTCCTCCACCTGTCCCCTACTCTCACTACAGATCACAATGTCATCTGCAAACATCATAGTCCACAGGGACTCCTGTCTGACCTCATCTGTCAACCTGTCCATCACCATTGCAAATAAGAAAGGGCTCAGAGCTGATCCTTGATGTAAACCCACCTCCACCTTAAACGCATCTGTCACTCCCACCACAGACCTCACCGCTGTCACACTACCATTGTACATATCCTGTACCACTCTTACATACTTCTCTGACACTCCTGACTTCCTCATACAATACCACAACTCCTCTCTAGGCACCCTGTCATATGCTTTCTCTAAGTCTACAAAAATACAATGCAACTCCTTCTGACATTCTCTGTACTTCTCCATAAACACTCTCAGAGCAAAGATTGCATCTGTAGTGCTCTTTCCCGGCATGAAACCATACTGCTGATCACTAATCATCACGTCTCTTCTTAACCTTGCTTCCACTACTCTTTCCCATAACGTCATGCTGTGACTGATCAATTTAATCCCTCTGTAGTTACTACAGCTCTGCACATCACCCTTATTCTTAAAAATCGGTACCTAAACAATTTTTATCCATTCCTCAGGCATCCTCTCACTTTCCAAGATTTCATTAAACAATCTGGTTAAAAACTCCACTGCCATTTCACCTAAAACCTCCATGCTTCCACAGGTATGTCATCTGGGCTAACATCCTTTCCATTCTTCATTCTCTTCATAGCTATCCTTACTTCCTCCTTGCTAATCCATTGTACTTCATGATTCACTATCCCTACATCATCCAACCTTCTCTCCCTCTCATTCTCTTCATTCATCAACCCCTCAAAATACTCTTTCCATCTCCTCAACACACTCTCCTCGCTTGTGAGTATGTTTCCCTCATTATCCTTTATCACCTTTACCTGCTGCACATCTTTCCTAGCTCGGTCCCTCTGTCTAGCCAATCAGTACAGGTCCTTTTCTCCCTCCTTAGTGTCCAACCTTTCATACAACTCTTCATATGCCTTATCCTTATCCTTTGCCACCTCTCTCTTTGCCATGCACCTCATCTCCTTATACTCCTGTCTACTTTCTTCATCTCTCTGACAATCCCACTTCTTCTTTGCCAACCTCTTTCTCTGTATACTCTCCTGTACTTCCTCATTCCACCACCATGTCTCCTTCTCGTCCTTCCTCTGTCCAGATGTGATACCAAGCACCTTTCTAGCCATCTCCCTTACTAGCTCTGCTGTAGTTACCCAGCTATTTGGTAACTCTTCACTGCCACCCAGTGCCTGCCTTAACTCATCCCTGAACTCCATCTCACAATTAACCTTTTTCAATTTCCACCATTTGATCCTTGGTGCTGCCCTCACACTCCTCCTCCTCTTCTTGATCACCAACATCATCCTACAAACCACCATCTTATGCTGCCTAACTACACTTTCTCCGGTCACCACTTTACAGTCTCCAATCTCCTTCAAACTGGCCCTCCTACATAAGATATAATCCACCTGTGTGCATCTTCCTCCACTCTTGTATGTCACCCTATGCTCCTCCCTCTTGTTAAAATACGTATTCACCACAGCCATGTCCATCCTTTTCGCAAAATCCACTACCATCTGACCTTCTGCATTCCTTTGTTTAACACCATACCTACCCATCACTTCCTCATCCCCTCTGTTCCCTTCACCAGCATGCCCATTGAAATCTGCTCCAATCACCACTCTCTCACCCTTGGGTACAGTCATCACCACTTCATCCAATTCACTCCAAAATTTTTCTTTCTCATCCATTGCACACCCAACTTGTGGAGCATATGCACTAACAACATTCATCATTACACCATCAATTTCCAGCTTCATAAACATCACCCTATCCAACACTCTTTTCACCTCCAAAACACTCAGCATACTGTTCCTTCAGAATAACTCCTACTCCATTTCTCTTCCCATCCACACCATGATAAAACAATTTGAACCCACCTCCGATACACCTAGCCTTACTCCCCTTCCATCTGGTCTCTTGCACACACAATATACCAACCTAAGATGTGCTAAATTATGTACTAAAATGGCTTACAATCTGGAAATCAAAAAAGCATAGATGGAACACCTTCAAAAATCACATATATGTTTGCCAAAGGAAGGAAAAAATATTAATGAAGGCAATGAATCTAAAAATAGCTGAAGATAACATTCATTTTCACCCATCTTGGAAGGAGACATTCATATCCATGTTGCCCAAACCCATTAAAGATACATACTTATAATGACTGACTTGTTTCACTTCTGAATACTGAATATAAACTGTGCATAGTGAAGGGCAAAACAAAAATATTTAGACCAGTCTGCCTACATAAAGAATAGATAACTCAGAGATGCCATTAAAAAAATTCATAATATTATATATAATGCTAACATTTGTAAATCACATTTATTTTTTTTTTCACTAGCTAATCAAAAAGCATTTAACAAGTTGTGATGGACTTGCTTATTTAAACTGTGCAAGTGAATGCTTTTCCTAGCCTCATTTATGAATATCCCCAGAAAACTGTATGACTCATTACATATGGCTCCTATCTGTCACATAAAACATAAACTAAAGTGTGGTACAAGATAAAAATGTCCCCTATTACCTTTATATTCATTTCTGCAATGGGCCCATTCATACACCTAAATAATAATAATAATAATAATAGTAATAATAATAATAATAATAATAATACAATGGCTTGTGGTACTTTGCTTCATTAATATTAATTCTATTTAATAATTCCATTTTTCCAAAACTGTTTTGACTTTGTAGACTACTTCTTGAACTAAATGTTGTAGCATTTTTGCACCTGCAAGTATGTATATATTTTATAGTATATCCTTGTATCTATAAATATGTTTTGTTCATTTTTTTAAGTGATGTTATTCACCTGGGCTGTACCTGCAAATGGTCCAATGAGTTCAGTACACAACTGTGATGCCCCTGCATTGGCACAGTAATCAAGGAGCCTCAATCTTTACCACTAGCACCAGTGAGGGATGTACACATTGGGAAGATGACAAGTACAGACACAGTAAAGTACACTTTCCCTTAAGAGTACACAGAGATCACAGTCAGTCTGGGGCTGTGTTCTCCCTCTCTCGATATCTCCAATAAGACTCCCCACTGGCACAGCTATAGAGTTGAGTCCTTAGCCAGGGTTCCAAGCCAAGTCTTCCCAACACTCCCTCTGTCAAACCAGTGCTTTGTGTCCCTGCCCAAGTAGCTGACACACACACACTTTGAGATTAGAGTTATACAAAAACACACACCTGGGAAAGGCTGGCACAGGTTTGCTAGTTATGCCCTCTTCTGCCCAGACCATAAGGTAGTTAGCACTGCCACCAGAACCCCTTATCAGCTATGTTAAGGCCTTTCCCAAAGGATGCCCAATCTTACTGTGTAATGTTACTATTATCCAAATGGTAAGTGTGACCAAGGACAAGGCTATGGGAGTGGCCCATACAGTGTCACCAAATACATATGCAAGTACCCTAAGAGCTTAAATACCTCAAAACAAACCAGCCACAATTAAAATGTTTAAATATATTTAATAATAAATAATAAAAGAACAATATAATATTCAATAACTCAGCACAGTGACTACAGAGCTCAGAATCACAGGAAAAAGTTTAAAACAACATTGCAGGAGAGTCTCAAATAAATAAATACAAAAACATCTAAACTAATCTTTACTATATTCCTATCTATATCTAAAAGATAGTCTGCCCTAAATAACTTCCTTATAGAGCAAGGCAAATGCAGATGAGAAGTGCTGAATGGATGTTTCTAGATCCAACACAAGATACAAAATGCACAGACTCATTCTCTAAGATAGTTCTTAAATTAATAATACACACTACTGCTGGGTTAGCTGGGATGACATCACTCTTTGTCACCTGCCTTCAGTTCCCAGGCTAACAGAAATGTAGAATTTAGCACCTCTGTGTGAGAAGTACTTATCTCTCAGAAGTTTGCCTAGAACTGGAAGTCATAAAACAGTTAAACACTTTTACATTTCAAACCTAGCAATTATTTTTGTTTCAAGACAATATAAAGAAACTCCTAGCTCTAGACATCCTGTCTCTTTGCATTCATTAACTTTTATAGCACAGTCGTAAACAATTTCAACTTTTTTTTTAAGTTTTGCAAGTTAACTCTGTATGTTCCAACTTCTACCATTAAAACACACATCTGCACAGGTATATAGTTTATACACATTTCTGCTCTTTTCCAGCAGGGTACACTGTGGTTACATTCTTGAAGCTCAGTACGTAACATACAGTTCAACACACACGTCTGCACCAGTAGTTTAATATCCACATAACATATAGTTCTCTTACATTTGTAAGACACGGTTATGGATCATATTAATATTCACAGATTACATGTAATTATTTACAAAATTCCAGATAGCTGGGCTGGCAATGTTACATTTCTATATAAATCATATTAATATTTTCAAGTGACATATAATTATTTACAAAATTCCAGCTAGCTGGGCTGGCAGGATTTCGGTTTGTCACACCAACCCTGATAAATGGATATAACTAGACAGATGAAAGAAAGAAAGAAAGAAAGAAAGAAAGAAAGAAAGAAAGAAAGAAGCTTCCATCTCTATTTATACAATGCTCAAAAATCATTGCCTAACATAAGTCCAATACCCCTGTCACATGTTCAGATTTAGTAAATTATCAAACTCAGATATGGTGATCTCAAACAAGAGTGGACTTCACTTTTCATAATTAGCTCTTTGGTGTAGCGGGACATAGCTCTGGCTATGGTGCAGGCAATCCAAGTTAATTTAGGGAGTTTGTGTATCTGTGTGAGCTGGTTAAGAAGAGTAGGAATTGTGGGCCACTGCCAGCTCACCTAGCCTGGGGAGGGAGGTGCTGCTGGCTCACCACATGGGTGACATCTACTGGGAACCTAATGAGCCAGTATTCTGAATGTAAGCTGAGGGGAACTCAGCATGTGAAGACATGCATCTGTTCAGGAGTCAGCATTAGTGGAGCTTAGAAGAGACATTGAGTAGGGAAGAGGATTTTCTTGGGGGAAAGGGTACGTTGTTCAGTAGGACCAGCAACATGGGCTGCTCTCTACCACCTGACTCATGCCAGAGAAGGGGGGCTGATTAGCCATAGGGCTGTGACCTAATCCTACTCACTATGAATAAAAAGGAATAATGTTTTGACATTAGAATGGAAATTAAAAGTAAACCAAGTATGAATTTAGGCATAGATACAGACAAATGTAACCTTTTTCTTACAAAATGATTATTTCTCATTAAAAAGAAATAAGTGCATTCAAACCACATAGTCACATTAAAAAAATATTACCAAGCAATTACTGAGACATATTCTCATTGGAGAAAAATAGGCTACAACAACTTATGAAAAGTGCAATTAACAAAAGCATTCCACTGAAAATTACTATGACATAAGCGAGTGTACTGTACTTAAAGAACAGTCAGTGTTACTATAAAATATTAACTGCTATCAATAGCACAGGTATAGGTGAAGAATGGTTGCGACACAGGATTCTGAATGAAGATAAATGCTTGATAATATGGTAAGCTGAAGATAACAGTGGCATTTATCCTGGAGATATACAGGAACAGATCTATTGATATGGTAGGTGAAGTTTTAGTTGTGTTTTAAATGTATTTACATTTGTAATGGATTTCAGAGTTAGTGGGATGTGGTTCCATAGTTTAGCTACACCTTTTTGAAAATAGAGTCATGTGCAGTGTTACATTATTTGGTTATAGTTATTAGCGATTTTTCTGTAGACCATAAAGCTCTGTTGTAGGACTACTGTTGTACTAAGCTATTAAGGGATGGGCAATTTTCTGACTTTTAGAGAAGTCTGTGTATTTTAGCTAGCTGAGAAAGAGCTAGGTGATGCGGTAGTTCTAACCGGTTTAATTCTCTGAGGGTTAGGCAATGGTGTGTGCTATTGTTACAGTTTACTGCAAATTTGGCTATTTTATTATAACATTGCTCATGTTTGGACAGTTGTGAGACTTGAAGGTTAGTGAAGATTGGGCTAGCATAAAGGAGAGATGGCAGTAAGAAAATAGAAGCTATACACCTTCTGGATATTCCAGTGACATAGGATTTTACTCTATATAATGTACTTAGTTTCTGATGAGTTATTTTAACCAAATGTGATCCATGGTGGTTAAATTTCAGCTGGTCATTTATGATGACACCCAATAATTTTGAGTGGTTTACTTCATCTATTATTATGTTGTTGGCAGAGACAATAGTGAACAGTATTGTTTTGGGAGATATGTGTTTTGGGTAAAGTACAGTAATTTCATTTTTTTTATGGTTTCCTAGTAGTTGTTTCAATAAATAAGGATTGCTGTGTAAAGTCTTGGAGTTTAGAGAGAGAGAGATTTGGCAAAACAAATTAAAGTCATCAGCATATTGAGAGAGGGTAGCATTTTTTAGCAGTGTAAAGGTCATTGATGAATATGCTGAAAAGCATGGGACTTAGAATGCATCCTTGTGGGACTCCAATAGTTACTGTCAGGAAGGTTGAGAAATTATTTTTCCATTTTACTGTCTGTGTAATGTTTGACAGATAGCTATGGAACTACTGCACTGAAGAATTGGGGAGCCCTAAGGATGACAGTTTATGTAAGCATTTCTGGGGAGGAGACAGTATCAAACGTTTTTAATAAGTCTAGGAAGCTGAAGGAGACTAGGCTTCCAGCATTTCTGTCTGTGTTGACAGTATTAGCAAAATTCAGCAAAGCAGTAGTTGTACAGTGATGAGGGCAGAAGGCTGTGTCAGGCTGAAGACAGAAGTTTGTTACCCTATTTGATAGTTAAGAAGTTCTGTATGAATATGTTTTTCTAACATTTTTGATAGGGAAGATAAAATAACAACTGGCCCTTAGTTTGAAAGATCTGTATTGACTAAACCCTTGTGCAGTGGAATAATGAATTACTTTTTCCAAAGCAAGGGGACTTACTTTCTAATATGGATCAATTTATCAGAATTAGAACTGAATACACAAATAGTCTCAGCTGCTATTTTAAGATATGTGCCAGATAGATTATCAGGGGCAGTTGTAGTAGCCTTTAAAATTTTGAGGCATCACTGTTAAAACTTGGGTACATTGTACTGTCAACACTCCCTCTATACCTAAGTTTAGCCCTTATCATTCATGCAGACCGAATGGCAACTGGGATGGCATCTCGGTATTTAATTATGAAACCATCATCTCACATTAAATTCCACAACAACAATGTCAAGATTCTTGAGGTCATGTTCACCCTTAAAAAACATCTATCATATTTTTTAAGTTATAGGTCACCTATAATGTCTGCTGCCATGTAGCTATATTAGTTGATCAATGGCAAGGTACAGGAAGCACGAAATATGCCAAACTTAGCACATTAAAAGTAAAGTGTTCCATTGATTACACTCAATCTATAAAGCCCTAGTGAAAATAAGAAAAACAGCTTTTTTGCAGGGGAAGACAAGACTACCTGCACCTCCCACATCCTCATTATTTTAAATATACCAAAATCTGAGCCTGCACATCAACGGGGAAAAGGACAAATTATTTTACCCCACTGTCTACCAATGTTGGGAAATCAAACACACACACACACACACACACACACACACACACACACACACACACACACACACACACACACACACATATATATGTGACACAACTTGTCAGTGTGAGAATCACATACTTATTCACTTCCACTGCCAGACTATTACTAGCTGTACTTTACTCATCACTTTTAGCAATCAAAGACTTAAATTTCAAAGTAATGCTGCATTAACCCCGTCTGACAAACATCTGACAAAACTGGACCCAAAGAAATCCATGACATCCTCATGCCAATTATGATTTATACCTGAAAAGCTTGAAAAAATATCAAAACCGACACACTGATTCCATGTGATTCCAAATACACTGCCATAATGTGGGACATCTATACTATCCATATTAAGTATGCACAGCATTTCCTAGATTTTGTAAATGCCAACTCAGTAGATCATGTCATACACCTTCCCACTAGGGGTGTAAAACTTATTGAGTTTGTCTTCATTAATACTGGCCATGCGTATACCTCCCTATGTGCCACCACCTTGTGGTCATATCTGACAACTAAACTGTTATCTTCTCCCTTGCAGCCTATCCCACTTGTAAAGTAAACTCTACTATATTTTGCAACTACTCCAAAGCCAATCTTCTTTAGTTCTTAGACAATCTAGGCAAATATCATTGTTGCTCCACTCCCATTGAACCTTTTGCCAAAACTACTAAGTTGAGCTCCAAATTCTACTCCTATCTAAACAGCTACATTGCTGTGTCTGTTCCCATATGTTAAAAATACAGTAAAAAA
The DNA here is from genome assembly GCF_019279795.1 of Protopterus annectens. Lineage (NCBI taxonomy): Eukaryota > Metazoa > Chordata > Ceratodontiformes > Protopteridae > Protopterus > Protopterus annectens. Next base: position 456,738,791 of record NC_056737.1, on the reverse strand, counting down.
TTCAGGAGTAAGTCCTTATGGTGGAATTACCGCATAAATAAATTGTACAACAAAAGGAAAATAAACTATTGAGCTTATACAAGGTTTTGTCCCCTCAACAGTAGCAGCTGCCTCATCATACTCTTTCCACAAGTGTTTATAGGGGAATCAGTACTTAAATGCAGCAATAGATGAGACTGTTAGGCAACTATAGCTAGCTGCTACATCCAACGGATGTAGAAAAATAGCTGTGGCAACCACTTGCTCAGGATTAAAACTGAAGTTTGCTACAGTATAAATAAAGTAAACAGAACTGTTATGTCATTGACAGGTGAGAAACAACACAATCACTGTACACAGTAGTAGTGTATGGCACTGCCACTATTCTCAATTCTTTTTAACAGTTATTTACTGATGCTTTGCATTTAGTAACAGGGTACATCAAATAAAGTTCATAACACACACAAGTATCCTCTTCAGTGATGGCAGCAGGAAAACAACCATTTACTTTTCTCCTGATGACAAGTGCAGACGAAAACATGATTTAATGTTCTCTGCTCCACACCCCCACCCCCACCCATAACAGAACAGTTCAGCAAGTTGCTTTCTCAGCAGCATGGTAAGCAGGCGGTAGGACAGTCTATGTACTTGTGTAATATAATTACAATTATATGTTTTTTTGTTTTCTTTTTGTTAGCAACACCCCACCCCCACTGTGGTAGCAACTGAGGTTTTGGCTTACAACATCACAAAGCCAGTTACAACAATTAACAACTGGCATGACTGAGTCTGTCCTCCCCAACAGTGCTCAAACGTAACATAACTTAAGAAGATGAAAATAGCTGCAGTGTTTTTCACAAGCTTTCTCTCAAGCAGGTGGAAAGCTCAAAACAGTTCTTGAATGCGAAAACTGAGGTAACACAAGCTGAACCACCACTAGCATGCAGGCAGAATAGTACAGGTGCTGCCTAAACAGTCAATAGGCACAACTTTGAAATAAATATAATAAAAATAAATAAAATGTTGAAAACAAAGTCTGTTGCTGCTGCAGTAGTTGGAATGCCAATTGAAATTGGCAGTTAAAACAAGCAGGTCTCTTGCTGTTGAAGGTTACATGAATACAGTCTTTACCAGACAGCTCCATTTCTCAACTATAATTCCCAGAGCCAGACTTTCAGGGTTAAGAGATGGCTTCCCTTTTCCTCCTTCACCTTTCCTACTGGAAATGTGGTCCCCAACTCCTAGTACTCTCATGGCATGCCTCTCTCATTACCCTATATAGAACTTCTATCCATGTGTTCTACAGTGGTACAGTCCTTAATATTTAAGAAGTGGTCATGCTGTTACAAGAAAGCTGCCACCATGCTCTAAGTCCATTTCAAACTCTCAGCCAATGTCATTCCTATAAGTATTAGTTAAAAAAAGTGTTCCTTCTTTAGACTACTGTATTTTCTTATGTCTAAAGTAATTGTTTTCTGTCCTGCAATACAGCTTTAAGAAAACTTTTTACTACTGTAACTATGTTGCTTCTTCCTAATCACATTGTCGTAAATAATAGTCCATTGTTATACCATACTTAGTTCAGTCCTCATATATATATTGGTTTCTCAGTATAAATGATGCAGTATGTTTTTATTTGTTGCTCTGTTGTTACTTGTGGTTTCCCAGAGATTAAACATCTCTGAAGAAAAGTACTGATTTAGTCTGATTTCTGTAGGCTGCTCGGCATCTTTAGTAAAAATCCATGCCCTTTGAAACACATTCCTAGGACTAAGATCCTGGCATGGAATATATTTTGTTTGTACTTAAAATCTTAACAATTTTATCCTTACTGCTTTGTTTAAACAAACTATTTTTTATATTACATTATATCAAAATAGCTTTTTTGAGTATCATATTTTCATTATGTCTATAACTATGAATTCTGCAATTGGTATTATTGGTAAAAAAAGTAATTGTGGCATATACATCCTTTTCTCTAAACAGCTAGTATGCAGCACTTCCTGTTTTGATTATGATTCTGCAAGCCAAGTTTGTAAGTGCTGAAACCAATCTACACAAACAAGACCCCGCTCACTATATCAGCTGCCATTTCATGTCAACATCACCAGAACCTCATGCACACAAATATGTCAACAGCTGGGCCAACTCTCATTCCTGCACCATTCATTTTCCATCTCACAGACACATACTTAATCTCCAATATTAATCTATTCTCAAGTGCTGCCTTTGGCAGGGCATGCCAAAGCACTACCATGCTATCTGTGAAATAATATTTCCTACAGTCTGATCTGAATTGTCTACATTCAGCAGTAACCCATGTTCTTTTCTGCCTCCCGTGTTTGACCTCTTCAGCTACACCCCTTCTGCCATATTTTTGATAAAGTAGTCTGTCAGTATATGTATATTTTCTTGCCCTTTATTTCTTCCACTGTGTGCATGTTGAGCTCTTTTTCCTCCACTGCCCTCACCATTTTTGATACATCTGCACTGCATGATACCAGCTTATTATCATAGAACTGGGCAAATTCCTCTCACAATAACCTCACCATGTTTAGTACAAAAGAACAATGCCTTCAACATCCCTAGATTTGATTCATCTATGCACCCTTGCATTTCTGGGGATTTATCACAGTCCTTTAACCAGAGTTCTTTCATAACACTCAGCTTCCATGATTTTACAGTCACTTGAATTGACTCTATCCACAAGGCCCAGGTTTTTCTCCTTTTTTGTTTATAATAAGTGGCAAAATCCAGTATAATATAATTTTATAATCTGCACCAGTGATGAATAGCATAGCCCTTGTTAAAAATCTGCAATTCTGAAAGCAAAGCAGTCTACACATCTAGAAATGTAAGGCAATTACAGTCTATATAGTATTTCTCCTTTCTTATGTTGTATCCCAGCTGCAAGAATAATTGGTCACTGCTCTCCCTGCTGCTTACTTGTCTAGGACATCTGACTGAATGCCACTTCCCGTCACAGACAGGATAGCCAACATTTCAGGCAAATGTCCATTTAAGGAAATTATAGACTGTTCGATTCTCAGCTAGAGCGTCTTCTGTGTGGAGACATGCGTGAATGGGTGTACCTTCGTTGAAGGTTGTGCATCAGAGCTGGCAACTCGGCACATAAAAATCTACTGCCAATCATTAGCAGACCGGAGTTCCACTGTGGCAACCCCTAACTGGGAAAAGCTGAAAGACACAACATAGACAGAATTATTTTTTCTGTAGAGTACTTCATCCCATGTTGTGACACCAGTCCAGTGGATGAATTTTTGGCTATAGTTGGTTAATTTACCATTTGTAAAATTTGGGAACATGGCATTTAGGATATACATTTTGGAGCATAAATATATCATACAAATGGTCCACCCTGACCTATGACTTTCCAGTCACTTAACAAAATACACACTTCAAGATTTCCCTTCTCCCCTGCCACCTGTTATTGACCCTCTATTGTGCTTTGCTCAAGTATATGTTCCTTGCCAATACACCTAATAGAAAGCACATATCCTGTTATGCAGAGGTGTTTAGGTTCCATCATCTTCTTATGATTCTTATTTGCTTCACCTGACTATACTACAAACCTGTGTATGTAAAATCTGTTGCACCCTTTCACCATCACTTACCCCAGTAAGGGACTTTTTTTTATCTGTGTACTTTACTTATATATAACTGCCAATGAAGTGTAAACCTGTATAATTATATATATTTGTTTTGGTATCATCGTCTGTAACAATGTGTTCTGACCCATACTATTTTGCAAAGGTGCTTTGACTATTGTAGAACCAGTCTGTTTATTATACAGTATAAAATGTTTAATTTGTACAGTCTTAGCTTCTGCCTGAAAACAGGCTTTTCAATGTATAATGTAGTCAAAGGGTTATCAAACATGATGTGAATTTACTGCAGGGGTAGACAACTCTATGGCATTAATGCTAAACAATGTTACTTCAGCATATTTAGTGTGGTGTCCCACTGGAGACTAGCTAAATCATTGATATCATGGGTTTGTTTGTTTATTTTTTAGCAGGATTTCTTGCAAACCTGAGTAAATTTACTAACTAGTTAATGACAGATATACTTTGACTATGTAAAATACATATGCATGTCGACATACTCCACGCTTGTCTCCATTACAGTTTATCTGCCAGGCATTTAAACATCTTGCATGTGTAGAAATTGTGATTGTTGACAGTGCTCAGAAAATATGTACTGTCCTTGTTTGTTGTTTATACGTTTGGGACAGTCACATGCTTCACCGCACTTTCAGAAAAATAGCAGTATTTTACACTGTTCCTTATATTAACAAGAAGATCTTACAGTCAGGTTTCATTAATTTTTTAAGATCAATATTGACTATGTGGAAACAATGCTGCATTCATCACCCCAGCACCCCAAATAACATGAAATAGAAGTAAAAACAGGTAAAATTGATTTAAAACAATCCAGGAACACCAGCAGGCAAAGCAAAAACATCTGTTTGTAGAGATAGATAAAGTAACTGTTTTATTATAAAATTACAATATATAGCAGGATCAAAAGGCATATGTAGGATCATGCATTATGGTATACTTTAAAAGCAAATGGGCTCTATCAGCTATTCCAAGCAATTAGGTGGCTATTATGCCTTATGTTACCTATGTGAGGTAGAGCAAAGAGATCTAGACCCCACTCTGTATTTATATCATGACCAGAATGATCTTGTCTACTGATATTCTGTGTGTGTGTGTGTGTGTGTGTGTGTGTGTGTGTGTGTGTGTGTGTGTGTGTGTGTGTGTGTGTGTGTGTGCGCATGTGCATCCAGGGTCCCTATTAGATAGATGAAAAATCAAAATCTTGAACGGCTTAGATGTCAAAAATGCCGTTCTTTGTAATCGCTATTGTGAGTTCGCGGTACAGTGAAGATCGGAAAATTTGCCCTTTCCTCACTGTAGTGCAATCTCAGAGTTGGAATATATATTTAGCGGGGGTGTGGGTGGTGCAGCCCCCCACAATAGCGATTTTGATTACCTGCATTTCCACTCATGTGAGCGTTCGAGATTTTGAAATTTCGTCTATATAATAGAGACCCTGCATCTGTGTTTGTGTGTGTGTGTGTGTGTGTGTGTGTGTGTGTGTGTGTGTGTGTGTGTGTGTGTGTGTGTGTGTGTGTGTGCGTGTGCATGTGTGTGTGCATGTGTGTGTGTGTGTGTGTGTGTGTGTGTGTGTGTGTGTGTGTGTGTGTGTGTGTGTTTGTTTTGTGTGTATTTTTTAATCTATAACTACACTTACATTCAATTTACAGAACATCTGACTTGAAGCTTAAAATCAAAATCATGAAAATAGCTCACTGGACATGCACTTTGGCAGAGACAGGCTAAAGGCAATCAAGCTTTCCCTGTAGCAGGCATTCTTCAGATTATTTAAGTAATCAAGCTTTCCCTGTAGCAGGAATTCTTCAGATTATTTAAGTAATCTGTTAAATAGTTCACACAGCAGAATGCAAAGCAAGCACTTGGCAAATGTATACAGGAATAAAGCAGGCAGGGCACATTCCTTTCTGTGGTCCCAGATGTTATACATGTACACTGCATATATCAAAGATAGAATTTATAATATTATTGTAATCTTCCTCAATCGCAGATATGTCAGAATTAATACATAGCTCTGTTTTATAACAATAAGGTTGACTTTCGCATACTCTTAGAATATCAATGCATTCAGCTTTGGTTTACATTTCTCACATCTGCAGAATGCACATGGAACCCAACTACTAGTGTAGGACCAAGATGTTCATCTGTTCTTCTGGATACTAGTGTTTAGAAACAAGCCTATGGTGTTGCATAGGTGCCATAGTAAGAAAGACTAAGGACCAAATAGTCTGTGCTCATTCTGGGGGTGGGGGGGGGGGTTGCCCAGCAAATGATTTGATCCCTGATGGAGGCCACAGTTATAGTTCTGCCAGTCACACTGTATCTGCCACATCTGTCAACTACAGGGATGAAGATGCAGCATTATGATTAGGGTTGCCACATTTTCAAATGGCCAAAGTGGGACATTTTTGGTAAAAACATCAGATGTTATAGGCCGACACATACCCACGGTCAGTACAAAGGTTAGAACTTAACTTTTTTTGCCTAAATAAAAGCTTATTCTTGTAGCATTTTAGTTGCTTATTCTGTTTCTTATAACATTTAGGTATTTTAGATACAGAATAACTGTTTTATGCAACTATTACATAAAATATAGGAAATAAATTTGTCCTAAAATCTCAGGACATTTGCCATTTTTACAATTTTTTGTCAGGACACAACTGCCCAAAGAGGGACTGTCCCTCGCAAAGTGGGACAGGTGGTAACCATAATTATGATGAAGGAACAGCAAGTTATCCAAGTGGCTTTTCATCACCGGCTGTCACAAGACAAAGCCTGTTTGATCTAATGTGTACTTCAGAACGGGTGTGGAGAAAAGTATGTGCATGAGGAGGGAGAGGGGCAGAAAAGCATGTGCATGGGGAGGGGGAAGGGCATCCCATATGCATGACAATAAGAAGCAGGTGCTAAGACCAGGTGATGGTGACAAAGTATAGTTCACACATCCCTCATTGCTTAAATCTAAAGCAATGTACCCAGGGCCTAAAAATTAGAAGGCAAAAAAGCAATAAAGAAAAAAAGATTAAACATTAATCAATCAAGTCAAATCATTTTTTAGACAATAAAGGGGGTCTTTCCAGTAGTATAAATAGCTGAAGGCATATACATTTTTAGAGGAAATCAACTTTTCATCCATATTCCAGAGCCCTTGTCCAGTATATTCACTCTTGAAATAGATCATTGCAGTGACTAAAAGTTTATTTTTCTATGTATAATAAAATATTGCCTTGTAACAGTGAGAAGAACTATAATAGCAACGTATGCTTAAAAGCTGTAACAACTTTACTTAGAATGTGATTATGAATTGATAGGAGAACCTCACACTGGATATTATTTCATTTAGTAAAGAACATAATACAATGTATATGCAGTTAGGCTGTTTTTGAATGCATACTGTGGTGCTGCGGTAGCGTTGTCACCTCACAGTAAGACGTTGTCCTGTTCAATTCTCAGCTAATGCGTCTTCTGTGTGGAGACATGCGTGAATGGGCTTACCTTCGTTGAAGGTTGTGCGTCAGAGCTGGCAACTTGGTAAGTAAAAATCTACTGCCAATCATTAGCGGACCGGAGTTCCACTGTGGCGACCCCTAACTGGGAAAAGCCGAAAGACACAACAACAACAAAGCAACTTATGTCTTGTTAGTCTACAACAGAACATTGAAAATATGAATGTAGATAGAATTTGTATACATGGCACTTGGCATGCTCTGATTCCTTATTGCAACAGTGTGCATACTACTTCAGTTCTGTTTTACCCTTATATTACTTTTCATGCTGTTTTATCTGTATATTATTTGACTACTGCTTTGACTGGTTGAAACTTTTCCTCTCTGGGTCACTTCTTCAAACAGATGCTTTTGGTCCACTGGGATATTAATACAAATAAATTCATAAAATGAAAACAGATTTCTATAGGCATGCAGAAGTCATGTTTCATTTTTCTTCAAATTTGTTGCAGTCAGATAATGAAAATAAAACTTAAGCCAAATACTGTTAAGTGATAAGTACAAAAATAATTAGCATTAACATACATGACAGTCCCTATTCGACTCATTTGGAGAAGTGAGTTGAAAACTTAATGTAAAAATGGGGACTGACAAGTAAAGATGGTCGCAAATAAAAACTTGTGTACAAATTGAAGACAGATGCCAGACAGTAAACTTTCACCTCATACAAATTATAAGATGCCAGAAATGCTGTGAACAGTCTAAAAGACTGCCGTGAAACCACCACTTAAAAAGTAATGCTCATTGTTTTAAAAAATATCTGTGTTAAAGGGGTGTTTAGTCCAGAACCAGAATATGTGTTTGGTGCCCATAATGAGGTAACTATAATATAGACATTTGATCAAACTGTTGTGAGCAAGCAGAAACTAATGAAAATCTCCTGTCAAAAGGTTGTGATAAAACTGAACACAACACAATATTTTTGCAATATTTTCTTTGTAACAAAATAGCTTTCCTTATATACATACACATGCACGCACATACACACACACACACACACACACACACACACACACACACACACACACACACACACACACACACACCATGCTGACTTGAATACCAGTTTTGACCTGTTCCCAGAGAATGACACTTCCCAAATTTTTCATGCTTTTTGACGTTTTCAGTGCTTTCTTTGTCTGGAACTTACTACTCAGGAAATGATCATTCAATTTATGACAGCTCAAAAAGAAAAATAGAAAGCCCATTACTGTTATTGTGAAAGTTGTCCTCCCATTTGGTCAAGCAGAGGCTAAAACATAAGGGAGTGCTGCATGTAAGTATTTTCATATTTCACTGACAAGAAATAAAAAGCTCTGTTGAATGATTTTAACCTCTCTCCATCCAAAAGAAATCCTTAATAGTAAGAACGTCAGTCTGTAATTGTTTTAGTACCATTTGTAGACATAAATTTTGGTACTAGACTGAACCACTTAATATGTCTTTGTATGTATGTCTATACTACCCACGTGAAAGAAAACAACTGCTATTGTCAGATTTTAACAAGCTGTTTGACTCATAATAAAGAGACTGCTTGTTAGAGACCATCTGGGAATTTGTTATTAGTCATATTCAACTCATTACTTCATTAACAGTCTAAATACTCTTCATCCCATACTGTCTCATTATTGTTTCAAACAAACCAAACCACCATGCAAATATTCAGAAACACTGCAATATAATGAGTTTATTAGTGAAAAAAATTACTAGTAAAACAGCCATGACATATTTTCCTGCAGTTTAGGACTCACAATAACTAAATACTTCAATCTGTTTTTGTTGTTTTTTTTTTTAATAACAAAGAAGGCATTATCCTTATTTGTACTCAGTGTAAGGCTTTGTGAGAATTATAATAACAAGTGAGGCAGTAATGTAGATCTAAGGATACAGAAAGAATGTCTCAGCTGATGACTTAGCAACCAGTGCAAGGTAAGCTATGCTGGTTTCAGATTCATCCACTCAGGCTAATAACCTTCACTATCTACCTTCCACGTATTGTACTAATCGGTAACCATGCCAGCAGTCTCACAGCAACAAAAAGTTTAGCAGTGTAAGCTTGTGGCTTCAGCTCCCGAACCTGTAGCACTGGCACAATATGTCTTAACTTAAAATGAGTGGTAAAATGAGCAGGGACATAGAGATAATGGCTATTTAGATGGCTAACACACTGCCATCACATAACACATTTCTTTGGTTTACACATGGAAAATCAACAAATTTTTACTACTTTACTGGAGGAGCATCTGTCAGCAGGGCGTGTGTGTGTGTGTGTGTGTGTGTGTGTGTGTGTGTGTGTGTGTGTGTGTGTGTGTGTGTGTGTGTGTGTGTGTGTGTATTTCTTTGCTTTCCAGATAAGTATATTGCAGGAAAATATATAAATGGATACATATAAAAAGAACAAAAAAAAGGAAGCCAATCTGGTGGTCCTCTGCCATAAACAAACTCTACAACAGAAGAAAGAAACTGTTGCAAAAAAGAGTAAAATCCCATGACTGGAGGAACTCCCTGGTCAACCTCAGTAAGAAGCTGAGATCCCTCATAAAATCCTCCAAAGCTAGTTATGAAAACAAAATTGCCACTGACTCTAAAGACAACCACAAAGCATTCTATAGCTATGTCAAGAATCTCAATGGCAACACTCAGATCTGCTCTGAGGTACAGCACAATGGCACTAAATATATAGAACCAACTGATATTGCCAACATCCTGGCAGATAGGTTCAGTGCTAACTTTACCCCCTCTCACCGCCTAGAGGGCCCATCTCTATACCAGAAAAATGCAAAGTTCCTGTAATCATGGTTGCAAAGGTAAAAAACACACTCTCCAAAGCCAAGAACACGTTATCCATGGGACCTGACAATATCCCAGGCTGCGTTCTACACGAACTACAGAATGAACTGGCACCCTACCTAAGTACCATGTTCAATCATAGCCTCAACTCAGGCTTTGTGCCCACTGAATGGCGCACCGCAACGGTTATCCCACTCCACAAAGGGGGAGCCACGACAGACCCGGGAACTACCGCCCCATTAGCCTGATAAGCCTGGTCTGCAAGGCCATGGAACGTATCATCATGGAACTCATAAACAAAGACATTGGTACTCTCCAAACTCTGGACCCTACCCAGTTCGGGTTTGTAAAAGGCAGATCATGTCTTCTAAACCTGAATGACTTCTTTGAAGCAGTCACCAAAGCCATTGATGAGGGTAAGGTGGTTCACACAGCTTATCTAGATCTCGCCAAGGCTTTTGACACCATCCCCCACTCTGGAATTATAGATAAGCTCACTAAACTAGGTATAAATCCCTATGTCACAAGATGGGTTGCCAACTGGCTCATGGACAGAACCCACACTGTGAAAGTAGCAGACTCCAAATCCGACTTCAGACCAGTGACAAGTGGAGTACCACAGGGTTCAGTCCTGGGTCCTCTCCTGTTTGGTATCTACTTCTCTGAAGTACAGGCTAACACAGAAGGTCTTTGGCTAATGAAGTTCGCAGATGACTGCAAACTAGGAGCCATAATCGAAACTTCTAACAATGTGGCCATACTACAAAAGGGCCTCACTGAGACAGATTCCTGGTGTCAAAGCCATGGCCTCAAGCTCAATACCGAAAAGTGTATTGTCATCCCCTTTGGTAAAAACTCTGTACCCATGAACTACCACATAAGTGGTAGTCTACTTAATGCCGAAAGTGTGATAAGAGACTTTGGAACACAGGTAGACAGTAGTCTCTCCTTTGATAATCACATCACCACAGTGGTCAGGAATTCCTTCTACATGGCTCACCTCATCGCAAAAGGTTTTCATCCAGAAAAAAAGGAGTTCATTGTTCCCCTCTACTCATCACTCATTAGACCCATTTATAGAGTACAACACCCCTTTTGGTATGTACCTCACAAGACATCTACAACAACTGGAAAGGCCACAAAAATACCTCACAAAGAGGATTACTGGCCTCAAACAGATGCCCTACGCCTCCGTTGCATATCACCTACTCAGAGGCGATCTCTGCCTAACATACAAAGATATGTCAGACCCAGAGCTGTTGGACATTCTCCACTTAAAGAAATCCCAATCCCTCCAAGCTACACGCTCTAGGGACCTAAACCTTGTCACCACAATAAACAGAACATGCTGGAGGGATAGATTCCTGTCCCAGAGACTTCCCATACTCTGGAGCAGACTACCTATCTATGTCAAACAGAGATCCTCATTAGCACTCTTCAAGAAAAATCTTGATGATTGGATGGGAAATAGGAAATTCACCCCAGGGATCACTTCAATGGCTCTGCTCGACAGGGGCACAGGAAAATAATTTTCTTGGGTGGCAAAAGCCAGGGTACCTTTTTGGCTAGGCTTATATAGACCCTAGGGCTAATAGCCTAGTGCCTACCTATGAACCTATGAACAAGGACAGTTTGTTAGAAACATGGTTAATCAAGAACAAAGTTACTTGTGTTTCTTTATTTTGGTGCAGTCAACGTGGACCTGTCCCAGATGCCCACCCTTCTCTCAGATTATATAATGAACTGTCAAGTGAATAAAAATTTAAGAAAAAGTTGCACACTTTTTTCACAAAATGAGTCATCTTTGAATAGTCCTATATTTTAAAAATCGAGTGGCCAAACAAAAGATGGAGAAAATGACATGGTAAAAGAAACCACATAATGAGATGTAGAAAATGTGGAAACATGAACATTTCTGGTTCAATAGGAAACAAACTAAAATGCAATATGTACAAGAAAATGTAATATTAACATGTGTTAGTATCAGCAAAGGATTTTGATGTTAAAAATGAAATTGACAATACTGTAATAATAAATGATGTGGATGAAAAGAAAGGAGAGGGCATGTAGTGTAATGAAAATAAACATGTGGACACTACAACAAGTCTGTCTGAAATAAGGTATAGGTTCATAGGTTCATAGGTAGGTATTTGGCTATTGGCTCAAGGGCTTAAGTAAGCCTAACCAACAAGGTTCCCTGGCTTATGCCACCCAGGAAAGTTATTTTCCTGTGCCACTTTCGTGCAGAGCCACAGAAGTGACCCTCAGGGTATATTTCCTATTTCCCATCCACTCATCAAGATTTTTCTTGAAGAGTGCTAATGAGGAACTTTGCTTGACATAGATGAGTAGCTTGTTCCAAAGTAGGGGAAGTCTCTGGGACAGGAATCTATCCTTCCAGCATGTCCTGTTTATTGAGGTGGCAAGGTTTAGGTCCCTAGAGCATGCAGCTTGGAGGGATTGGGTTTTCTTTTGGTGTAGCATGTCCAACAGCTCTGGGTTTGACATAGCTTTATATGTTAAGCAGAGATCACCTTGGAGTAGGCAATATGCTACGGAGTAAAGCTGGAGATTTTTGAGACAGTCAGTGTAGGGCATCTGTTTGAGGCCAGTAATCCTCTTTGTGATGTACTTCTGTGGCCTTTCCAGCTGCTGCAGATGTCTTGTGAGGTACATTCCAAAAGGGGCATTGTACTCTATAATGGGTCTAATGAGTGTCGAGCAGAGGGGAACAATGACCTATTTTTTCCTCGATGAGAACCCTTTTGTGATGAGGCATGCCATGTAGAAGGACTTCCTGACTATTGTGGCAATGAGATTATCAATGGAGAGACTACTGTCCACCTGTGTCCCAAGGTCTCTTATCACACATTTGGTGTTAAGTAGACTGTTGCCTATGTGGTAGTTCATGGAACAGAGTTTTTACCAAAGGGGATGACAATGCACTTTTTGGCATTGAGCTTGAGGCCATGGCTCTGACACGAGGCATCTGTCTCAGTGAGGCCCTTCTGTAGGATGTCCACATCATTTGGGGACTCGACTATGGGTCCTAGTTTGCAGTCATCTGAGAACTTCATTAGCCAGAGGCCTTCTGTGTTAGTCTGTACTTCAGAGAAGTAGATACCAAACAGGAGAGGTCTCAGGACTGAACCCTGTGGTACTCCACTTGTCACTACTTTGAAGTCAGATTTGGAGTGTGCAACTTTTACAGTGTAGGTTCTGTCAGTGAGCCAGTTGGCAACCCATCTTGTGACATAGGGATTTATACCTAGTTTAGTGGGTTTAGCTATAATTCCAGAATGGGGGATGGTGTTGAAAGCCTTGACTAGGTCAAGATAGGCTGTGTGAACCACCTTACCCTCGTCTACGGCTTTGGTGACTGTCTCAAAGAAGTCAATCAGGTTCAGTAGGCATGATCTGCCTTTCACAAACCTGAACTGGGTGGAGTCTAGAGTTTGGAGGTTACCAATGTCTTTGTTTATGAGGTCCACTATGATACGTTTCATGGCCTTGCAGACCAGGTTAATCAGGCTAATAGGGCGATAGTTCCCGGGATCAGTGGTGGCTCCCCCTTTGTGGAGTGGGATAACTGCTGCTGTCTGCATGCAACTGCTTAGGTAGGGAGCCAGTTCATTCTGAAGTTCATGTAAAACTCAGCCTCGGATGCTTTCCGGTCCCATGCATGCTGTGTTTTTGGCTTTAGAGAGTGCAGCTTTTACCTGCATAGTTGTGATCACAGGGACTCTGCATTCTTCCTGTATAGATATGGGACCTTTAGCGGTGAGAGGGGGGTAAAGTTAGCACTGAACTTATCTGCCAGGATGTTGGCAATAACAGTTAGTTCTGTAATTTTCGTGCCATTGTGCTGTAACTCAGAGCAGATCTGGGTGTTGCCATTGAGATTCTTCACATAGCTATAGAATGCTTTGTGGTTGTCCTTAGAATCATTTGCAATTTTGTTTCCTAGCTAGCTTTGAAGGATCTTATAAGGGATCTCAGCTTCTTACTGAGGCTGACCAGGGAGCTCCTCCACTCATGGGATTTTACTCTCTTTTGCAACAGTTTCTTCCTTCTGTTGTACAGTTTGTTTATGGTAGGAGACCATCAGATTGTCTTCCTTTTTCTGGAGAATAGAGTCTTGGTTCTGTTTGGGATAGCACGATCCATGCACTCGTGTAAGTGCTTATAGAGTGCATTTGTGTACGATTCTGCAGTCGTAACTGTATTGTCCATTTACATAGGTGTTATGAAGTTCGCCACTTCTGTCTTAAAAAGCATGAAGTTGGCTTTGGAGAATTTTTTTACCATGGTTTCCTTAATGGGGGTGGGAGCGGGATTTGGATATCTAGGGTGATTTACTTATGGTTGGATCGGACCAATGAGGAGTTGACTTCAGGTGTGGAACACCAGTCACTCATGTTGGTAATAACTAGGTCTAGGATATTGTTGCCCCTGATGGGGGTGTGGATAAGTTGATCCAGGGCATTGGAATTTATGAATTCCAGAAAGCGTTGAGCGAAGGAGTTGGTACATGAGTACTTTTCCCAATCAATAGTGGGGTAGCTGAAATCGCCCATTATTAGGGTGTTTGGTTGAACCCTAAAATTTTTATATTAATAAAATAAAATAATAGCAATGAGCATTAAAATAAGGGCAAAAGAAAGATGGAAGAATGGTAACCCTTGACATTTCTAAGGTGTATGATAATGTTTGCCATGAACAGACCTGAAAGGTTATGGAACATTATTGAAGAGATTATAAGATAATATATTTGTCCAACAAGAGCTATGAAAGCTCATTGGTACAGATTTTAGTTAATGGATGGCCGAAAAATAGAATTCAAATGGGAAGAGGTTTGAGGCAAGCTTGTCCAATGAGCAGCCTCATTTGTTATTAATATAAGCTCTTGTAGAAAGCAGCAGGAAAAGAACAGATCATGGTGAATGGAAATAATGTAGGGAGAAAGCCTTCTATTTGCATTGTTTTATGGAAATTATATAATTCTAATAGCAAAAATAAAGTATGGAGTAAATAAATAACAGAACCATAAGGAAATTTAAAAAAGATGAAAATGAAACTTAATAAACTGAAAAGTATAAGTCTTGAAGAACAAGAAAAAACTGGAAGAAATCTATTTTAATGAGGTAGAAATTGAAGAGTTGGGAATAATGAATGGAAAATGAGAAATATTATGAGAAGAGCAAGACAAGAACAGTGTACCAGAATAAAAGAAGTTATGAATATATGCAAAACATTTAACATTTAATTTACAAAGAAAAATATTTAATTAATGGTATTCTTTTGGCTATATTGAGTTATTTGTGGGTATAGAGTCTGCCTAAAGAAAAGAGAAAGGATTACTATTAATGACTTTTATTTATATTGTAATCAAAATTAAAACTAGACACTAGGAGAGACATTTCAGTGTTGTAGAACATTCTGAGGCAGTTTCATTTTTTTGGGATACAAAATTATTGAAGCTAAAACAAAGGCAATAGCTATAAATTATGTACTCACACATGAACTGGTTCAGCAATATTCATATTTAAGGGGACATGATAAAGCAAAGTACTTTGTGGCATGGATTAAAAAGGAATCTGGTGTGGCAGATAAGGATATGTGGGAATACACTAAACAAAAGATAATACAAATACTGAGAAAATGGAAGCTCTGTTATATGGATAAGGATAGCAAGATGCAAGCAGTTAAAATGTTTTTAGACCCTTAGTCTTATACACAGGTCAGGCATATTTTTATCAACCAGAGGAGATGTTGTGGCTAGCAAATAATAAAGAGCTCAAGGATTTTATTTGGGAGGGGAAGATGGCAAGAGTCAAATGGGATAAGCTGATTCTTCCAACAGAACAAGGCATCTTGAGATTACCCGATTTGAAGGGACATTTCAGAGCTACACAGTTAAGACTCCTATACATAGCACACATAGAAACCTATAATTCAAAATGAAAATGAATGATGATGAAACGGGGAAGGTCAAGAAACATGGAGAGTTTGGGATTTTGGATGCACATCCTTAAGGAGAATAACAATAACCATACAGAATATTATATTCATAAAGTAGCAAAAAGTATTATAAGCACTAAGTCAATACAGGAATGGAAAAAGGAGATTCTGTCGATAATGTTGACTGCAATTAGGGATGCAGACAATAGCTAAGAGGGGGGCTAGAATTTATTGGAGAAAACTAACAAAAGAACCAGGGTATGGGGGTATATATGCATGTCTCCCAAATATGCAACAAAAGTCTAGAAGGTTTAGGATCTTTGCTTTGAAGTGTTTACATAGGTATTTTTATACCCCAAGTAGACTCCAAAGAATTCTTCCTCAAGTGGGCAACAAATGTTGGAAGTGTGATAGTGAAGAAAGAGGTAATTGGAAACATACTTTCTAGGAGCACAATCAGTTAGCAGACTTTAAAGATTCCTGCAGACTACTCTTTCAGAGATACTGGGTGAGCAAATTGGGGTAACTAAGGCAATTATTTTTATTCTACTATTGTACAGAATCGGAATTGCCTAGACATAGTAAAGCCTTGTTGAGTCTATTTATGGTGCTTGCAGAAAAAGCAATTACTAGAAAATAGAAATCAAAGTCTAAATCAATTGTACTAGAAGTAGTGTATATAGTAACAGAGATAAAACAACTGGAATTGGGATCTTTAGAGATGGGTAGGAACAAATTACATATGAAAAATGGGAATTGTGGGAATAATATATGCAGAGGAGGAATGAGGTTTAAAAGAAGGCAGGATTTGAATATTTGACAATGACTAAATAGATTATAAGTGATACATAATGTTTGCAACTAAAATTATGTCAATATGGTTTGTGATGTATAATGTTGGCAACTAAAATTATGTCACTATGGTTTGTGATGTATAATGTTTGCAACTAAAATTATGTCAATATGGTTTGTTCTCATTTATAAAAATGTATGATTAGCTGTGTCAAATGTGATAATTTAATAAAGATGTTTCTTGTTTAACAAAAAAAAAAAAAAAAAACTAGCCAAGAGGAGAGTACTATATCAGGTAGCCTTGGATTGTTAAATTATATATTTTTGCAACTGAGAAAGTATATAAGAAAACAGAAAGTTTAACGGGGAGAGAAATTAAGAGGAATTTGAATATGTATAGGATAGTATTAAAAAAAGAAAAAAGGAGAAGATTGTGAAATGGAATTTTATCAGGGAAAATAACACAATGGAAAGTAAGTGTAACACCGTTATATAATAAGCAAAATAGTATTATATGAAAGAATAATGAGAAATTTATGGATAAGTGCATGGGAGTGACTGACAGCAAAAAAGGAAAATTATTATTAGGAGAAACAAAAGATTTCACAAGATGTATAAGAAGCTATATTTTTATGGATAAATAATGGACTAAGAGTAATATGAAATATAAACATTTAGATGAAATATTGTTTAAAAAAAGTTTATGTTGACAAACATATTTCTAAAGCATTTATGCAGTACAAAAAGTTGAACAATCAGGAAGGAGATATAGAACGTATATAAAATGGAATTATTAAAAAGGTAAACATCAACATGACATTAGATAGAGCATATGAAGAATGAAGTTGATGAAGAGAAAATGGGCAAGTTATTTATGAGTTTAGTATATTTTGTGAAAAGAAAAATATCAGTGTTCATCATATAATAACTAAAAATAAAAACATAATTCAGATAAACTAGCAGAAAACTTCATTAAGATACTAAATTGTAAGGTACGCAATTTTTTCTACTAAACTGTTTTCAAGCGCTGTAGACTTCTTTTAAAAAATTGCCAATGTCAAAGTATTATGTTAATGTAGCATTGTCATTTATTTCAAGGAGTCTACAGTTCATAAAAACTACTTGCTTTCTGATAAATTCAAGTGTTGCTATTCAGTTACCAATATTTCACACTGGACTTTGTTATATTATTGTACAAGTGTTGTTTGTTGCTATTAATATTGCTTATTCAGAACAAAGGACTTCAATGCCTTATGTTAAACATCACTGAAGGAAGTGCCTAGCAATGTTTAATATTTTTTCAATTCACAGTTTTGCAGAATTCTGTGTTTTATCTTAGCTTGTACAGCATGTTTCTTAGATGCCTTGTAGATATGTTGCACAAACTAAAGAAAGACCTGATTATGTATAAGATTTGTACTTGGTAAAAATAATGAAACATAATGTTTTTGGTTATTCATCACCCAATGAAGTTTCTTGCAAAGCTTGACATATTGCATTTTACAGTTCTGGAAAAAGTCAGTGTGCTATGCAGCTTACATAACATAGCAAGAATGTAAAACCTTGCAAGACACTTCCTTGGATGATTCTTAAAAAAATGGCATTACAGTCCTTTACTCTGAATAATCACATTATAAACAATAAGCTCTTTCTTTTATATGTGCAGCATATCTACAAAGGTAGGTAAATACATGCTACGCAAGCTAAGATAGTAATTGCTTCTGATTGAAATGGTATTTTATGAACATAATACACTTTCATTATTATTGATATTTTTAAAAAACACTCCATACTCTGTTCAGTGTTGGGGTTAATTGCTGCCACATGAGTTGCTTTTACAAGAATATTGTACCATACTTTGCAGCAGCCCTGACTAATTATCTTTACTACTGCATTGAGGTTACTTAGCCACTATTAATCCACTTGCATTAGTTACACATTAGTAGAAGTTATACCTGGTAGTTAATTGTTATATGCTGTACCAGATATGAAGGTTCATATTAGATAAGTGTGTACTGGAGCCAAATAAAACTTAGCACTCCATTTAACTTAAGTTATGGCCTTGCAACCACAGAAACTCAACAATAATTATCTGACTTTACATCTTTGCAGCCTCAGAAATTCAACACCTCCTTTAACTAAGAGTTTTAACTCTTAGTTGCACAAAAAGTAGCACTTCTCTCCCAATTAAGAGTTTTAGCCTTGTGTTTGTTACTAATTAAAAGTATTTTTTCCTGTCAGTGCCCGTTAGTACCTTAGTCGAACCAATCCATTACCTTCCTTTTCCGCACTCTACTAAAACTGCTACCCATATTATTCCATTGGCCTAGCTTGTCTATCATTCATCTCTATAGACACAGGATCTCAATCTGCTCTAGAACCTTCTGCTGCAGTCCTATTTGCACTTAGCACTTTGAGACAGTGTGACAGTTTTCTCATATTTACCAACAACCCACTAATGCTACCCAAACCAAAATCCATAAGAATGTAAGTGTGTATGTATGTTGTAGGCTAATCTCTCACATCAAACTACAGTTGGTAAACCCCAAAATACCTTGTATAAGAAGCTATCTCTACTCTAACTTCTGGTGGGGTTGTTAAGGAATCCCTATCAAAGCCTCCCAGGCACCATATCAAGAGATCTCAGCTGCCTTGTTCTATCATCACACATACATTAACATCACCCACACCTTCAGTACATACTGCTTCAAAGAGTCACCAGGGCTATAAACTTAAACCCTGAGGGCTACAATGTCTACATGAAGCCAAGGTGATTTCCTAGTTATTGCTGACTCTGTAGTTAGACACATTGACTCCATCCTCACTAAGTTGGGCATGATCAGGGTAACACTAAGTTATCTCTATGGCGCCAGGATTTATGTTGTAATGATGACCATTAAGTCTCTCAACCCCAATCACTATGAGTTTGACTTCATGGATAATAATGTGGAGGCAAATGATTTTAACCCTTCCACCCACAGGGAGATACAGAAAGCCTGACGGAGCTTGTTTCACATCTTCAAATTAGGGAAGACATTAGCCTTGAGAAGCAGTCTGCCATCACCAAGAATAATGACTCAATTCATAGACATTATAATTGGCTTTAACAGTTGGCTGGATTGGTGGTGTCATACCAGGTGGATCCAGTCTGTGGCAGCATGAGAGGACATTGTTGGCAAACCTTACTGTTTTGCCAAGAATGGTTTGTAGGGTCTATATTAGAACATCGAATATTTAGCAGTTTGAATCACTAAAGGTCGACCTTTAGTGATTGAACCGTTAAAACACTGAATGTTCAGAAAAAAAATAAAAACAACAAAAAAAAAACTAAACGGTGTAGACAGGGGGACAAACCCCCCCTGCACCCCACACCCCCTGCTACTTAAATATAGCAACTCCAAGACCGCACTACATTGAAGTAAATAGAAATCTCCCCTTATGGAGATTTCCGTTTACTTGTTCGATGTTCGGCAGTTTCGCTAGTCTCATGTCAACAATGTCAGATTCAACATTGTCGGCTTTCGAGAATCTAATATAGACCTGGTTTGTACCTCTCTCACCATACCTTTTGGCCTTTTTAGACAAAGTCCATCTCTCCCGGACATCATAACACATAACATAGCAAATTTTAATTCAGAGTATATTATGGTTTCACTATACAGTGCTAGGAGTTTGAATAAATAGATCCATGAAGTTGTAGTTCTCCTAACTCTCAAGCATATTCATATCTGCAAAGACACTGAAGCTTCCTTTCAGTGGATTGACAGCATCCCCTTTAAATCTAAGTTTAGTGCCTGTCACTAGTTTAGGTTCACCGGAAACCTTCTGAGGATTGTCCATATTTATCCAGGATCTCACCATCTTAAGACAAAGTTCATATGACCCCTCCCAGTCCTGAAATTATACATATCAAAATTACCTCTAAAAATGATTACATCATTGCTAGCTACAGATCTCTCCACATCCTCACTAACCATGAAAATTACCTAAACCTACTAGAGGACATCTCAATCAAACCCAGTTCCAGTTTTAGTCAGGGACTTTGACCACCCAACTACAACCTATTAAATCTATATCACTAGCAATAAATATGCTCAGCATTTCCTAGATATTGTCAAAGCCACCTTTCTTGTACAAATTGTCAAACTTCTCAGTAGAGTCTCTAAAAAATACTTGCCCTTATACTCACCAACATAGCCCACACCTGCATCTCACTCTGCAACTGTACCACACCCTCCCTAGTTAAGTTTGGCTACAAGTCCTTATTTGTCTCCTTTAAAACCAATGGTGTCCCTCCTACAAACACCACAGTCTGCACAGATTTTTCCAAAGCAAATCCATTACTGCTTTCAAGTGACCTAGAAAATTTCAGACCAAGCCATGTTCATTTTGACCTAATTTCCACAATTGTGACTTTCACTACTGACTTCTACGTTCATTAAACAGTTACACTGAGAAGATCATGCCTATCCATTCTAAATATAGTGGGAAATTTAACAGTGGTGGGAATGTCACATTAACAAATTTCAAAGCAAAAGAAAGAAATAGCTGAACTTCTACATTAAATTCCATCTCTGCATCACAACAATCCTTGAGACAAGAAACTTCAAGTGTACTATTTAAAACTGTAAAGCTGAATATAAACTTAGAAGAAATGCCCAGCAATATTAAAACCTAATTTAAGACAATACAATGTACTCTGATCCTGTGTCAACAGCCAAGTTCCTCGTGCATATATTTAGCTCCATCTGTACAACATCTACTCTTCCTGTTGTTCCTCTCTATTTACCAAATGTTTTCCCGCCAGAATCACCCACAACCAAATCCTGCTAACCCTATTTTACTTTGGAGTAACTTCTGAATGTGGTTGAATTTGGTAGCAATTTGGTTTTAATTCTCAGGAGGGAAAAAAAGTGACAGTCCGGTAGTCAGATTTGACCAAGACGGGTTAAGAAAGCATTTGTAAGGATTTCTCCATCTCATGAGTACTTAGACAATTTGATTTAATAAGTTGGTATTAAGGAAATATAGGGAAAACTATATGCATTTATTGCTAGTTGTATAAGATTTACAGTTGAATGAGATATAATTGAAGTCACCCAGAATTAGTTACTGGGATTCTTAGGTTAAGGAATTCAACTTATCAAGGTGCCTAATGTAGTCCTTATGTGAAACTGAAGGGAATCTATCCTTGTCAGTGATGTGAGAGTTGACTTCATCAAATGTGACTAAAATGTCAAGGAGCTTGAATTCAGAATCTTGAAGTATTTGGTGCTAGTTAATATTTCAGCAGATAAAGAAGAGATACTCCCCACTGCCCTCAAATGCTGTACCCTGGTAGGGAGGAAGTGTTACTAGAGTACTGAAATTAAGTTTCTGCACACTGTACCCATTATAATATGAGTGCTAATAGAGCACTGAAACCAAATTTCTTTAATAGCACATATATGAATGTGTTTGTGTGTCAAGAAGGTCTCCAGTTCAGGCAAATTACTGTTTAGACTGCTAGGACTGAACACAATCCCAATACCAGAATGTCTAACAAATGAACTTTGCCTAAAAAAGATATAACAGGGACCAAAAAGGTTGCAGCTACTGTGCAGAAGTCCTAAGGCCAGCCGTGGCAAACATGATTTCCTGTTAGGCATTTGCCTACCATACTCCCCTGCTGACACACCTGGATCCCCATGAATGACACCAGTTAATAGACCGATTGTTGAAATCAGTTATCTTTGTTTGATACTCTGGCATCTTTCTCAAAGAAAGCAACATACATGTCTCGGGCATCGGCATATAGAGCTCATCTTATACCTTTCTACATCTTGCCCAGGCTAGAACATCTATGGTCATCCATTACAATGTAGGCAGTAGTAGCAGTCTACTCATTAATATGAAGGGACCTAAGGGCTAGCACCAGAGGTAAGTAGCAAACCATAATGCTCTCACACTTCTCGGCCTGGCATATGGAGCAACAGTGTGCTTAACCATTGAGTCACCTACTACTAATACATCATCATCTGAGATTACAGCCTTGGACATCCTTATGGGAATAGGTATGGAGCTAGGGTGACTCACCTTTGTTGGAGAGGAAGGTGCAAGTGACAAGTATTATGTGGTCAAGCATAGGTCTTGGCAGCTTAGGTAATGATTTATTAAGAACTTCAGTAAAGTGGGTCTGCTGTCACCCCCTACTGCAAATAGCAAACATCTTCATAAAATAGCTACACAATCAATCATCATATCACTATGTATTACCCATATTTCCAGAACTTTATCACCAATAGACCACCACCCCAACCCCTGAGCAATCACACCAAACACATTTCCTAGCTCACCACTGTCAGGATTACTCTTCTACACAATTACTAAGACTCAGAAATATTTTTCTGTCTGCCTACAAACACCAAAAACCTCTTTCAGACTACCCTCCATAATCTTTATACTCCTTAAGAGTAACATTGACCCAACCCAGACCCAACAAGTCTCTTTTGGCAACATCACAATTTCTCCTTTCCTATACTGGCCTATGTCCTTCTCAATGCCCACAGCATAACAAACAAGCTGGACCACATAAGTGCTTTTACTTCCCAGCATAACCCAGACATCCTAGCAGTCACAAAATCCTGGGTCAAAAAGACACCCCCAAACTTCCAACACTTTCTAACTTCCTACAAGTACGTCAATGATACTAGACCAGGCAAGTGATCAGGTGGAGGCTCTCTAATTTTTTACAGAAATAGCCTAAGCCAAAAGTCATTGCCCAAGAAAATTCCTCCTTAGACTCCAGCCTTAACTGGAGTCTCCTAAAATGACTGACTGAGTCTCATTATACTGAAAGCTTACAATGCTGAATTTCAAACTACTGAATTTTAAGTCATAGATGTGGTATGTTTCCCTTCACCTGTGACTTGCTTGTGATAAAAAATATTACTGTAACTTAAAGTGCTGACTGTCAGAATACCAATAGAAGTGTAGAAAGTAATGCTGTAGTGTTTCTAAATGTGGGAATGTTTTTACATTTTTGTGGGAAGTATCTAAAGTAATATGGCGGATTTTTCATGCGCTCCCAGTAGTAGTGGCAATGTGTACAGCACTGTAAGGTAAGGTAAGGTATATGTCCTTTTCCCCTCTGTATTGCAATCCTGGACTTAGTATATATAGTTACGGGATGTGGGTGGCACAGCACCCCCACATTGGGGGGTGTAGCCCCCCATCTAGTTTGGTTTTATATTGTCAGGTTTCTGTTAAGAAGGTAAGTAAGTAGTTTTTAAGTTTTGGAAAGAGTTAGTCTTTGCTGTTTTAAGTGTGCATGTCCATGGCTTAAAATTCAGTGTTTTAAAATTCAGCATTGTAAGCTTTCAGTATAATAAGACTCAGTCAAATGAGTTTTCAGTATTTTGAAAACAATGTATTGTTGTCTCAGTCAAATGGAATTCAGTATTTTGAGTTTTCAGTGCAATGTGATGTTTATTTATTTATTTGCTTTTGATTTTCATGAAAGTCCAGCTGTAAAAAGCACTTTTCAGTGGGTCTGAGGAGAAAAGCTCCACACTACATGCATTTGCACAGGCCATTAGCATAAGATAAATAAAAATATAACACCAAGGAAAATATGATTTAATAGGAGATCACCATGTTAAGTACACTGTATAACATTTACAGCATGCTAAAATAACATATATCTAGAGAATACTCAGTATTATTTTACATTTTATGCATAAAATCATATTGTAATTTTAGTACTAAGACAGCAAATGAGACATATGCATATTTTACCTGAACAGTTATTCACTTGTGACCTGTAAATAGGAGAAAAAGTGGAGGATTTTATGATACTTATTTCATCTGGCTGAATCAGGAAGGGACTTTGTAATGCTGTTAGTTGAAAAGCAGGACTTCTCTGTTGATAGATATAATTTTGTTGGAATCTTAAAATATAGATGGGATAAGATCAGAGTAAGAAGCGGGCTAGCAATGGGGGTGTTACAAGTGCAGGGCCATTTTGCTGACAGGTACATTTTCAATGAGATTTTAAATTGCAGACTGTTAACTTATTTCTGTTTGTTGGACGAGAAATCCACAGTTTAGCAACGTATATAAAGTACAGGTAGTCACTTTTATTATTTCTATTTTTTAGTGTACCTGACTTGCAAAAGAAACAGAAAGTACTTGTGGGCCACAGGTGCATGCTAGAGCTACGTAGCACTTCTATGTAGCCCAAAGTGGTGTGGTGTAACGTGTACAATACATGCAGTATGTTCTTCTGCATACATAACTGGTCCATTGTAACTGAAACTGACACATGCAAACAGCAATCATACCAAAATGGCACATTTCATGCCTGCCTTCAGGGGTCACTGTTAGGTGAGTTCTGCAAAATACAGGTAAACATGCTGCTGATGCATGTTTTCGGAGGGATGCAGTAACTTATGGCACTAATGTGAGCTCATCTGTATGATAAAAGTCGACTTCTTTGCTGCTGCATATCTCCAGAAAATGCTATATTTATTTATTTATTTACTGACATTTGTTAAATGGCAAAGTCCACTGGGTCAGTAACCCATTTTCATTGGAGGCCCAAGGAGAAATGCTCTACAAATATGACATAAAATAGAACATACAGAGCAAATTTTAACAAACATACATTAAATTAGTTAATTAATACAGCAACATAACATTGGAAGACTACTACAAGTATAATAATATAAAACACACATAATAAGGGCCAAGGGTACTAGCTGCTAGTACAAGGGTCTAGGGAACTACTAAAGGGGAGGTGAATACCGCACAACGTGGCTGGGCTAATATATGCCTTTGGGCAGATAGCCCAGTACCAACCTATGAACCTATGAACCTATAATATATAATAAAACACACAGAATAATATACAAGCTATATGTGATAAATTCATCACAATGAGAATAAGGGTGAAAGTATAGCAAGGAAAGGTGTAATATTTGTATGGAGGTAGAGAATGATGATATGAATAGAAGGATGCTGCGAACAGAAGAAGTAGGTAGCTGGTGGGTATGATGAGAGAGATATGGAAGTAGAGGGATGGAGATATAAAAGATAAAGAGAGATGAAAGAGATATGGTAGTAGGGGGATGGAGGTATAAAAGATAAGAAAAGATAAGTGAAGGATAAGAAGAGGATAAGAAAAAGATAAGAAAAACTATACGTTTATTTATGGTGGCCTGTCGTTTTGGGTACAGGGACAGATGTGACTGTTGAGAAAGTATTTCTTTTGAGGTATTTTGAATGCATTTAATGAGTCTAGGAGGGGGGATTTCTGGGGGAAGGGCATTCCACATAAGAGCTATGTCCAGCTCTTTTATTAGGTTTCCCAATGGTTACAAATTGTTTATTGGTAGATCGTAGGTTTTGAAGTGGGGAGTAGGGTTATAGTATGCCCTGAAGGGTAGAGCAACTATCTGGTTTGCAAATTAGCTTGTGAGCTAGCGTTAATTGGGTAGAATTGAGGTATTGTGGGAACTCTATCCAGTTAAAGTCCTTAAGAGCTAGACAGTGATGTGAATGACATTGTAAACCAGTTGCAAATTTGGCAGTTTTGTGGTAGCATGCTTGGAGTTTGTTTTTAAGAGATTGGTGGAGGTTGGTAAAGATTGGGGCTCCATAAAAGAGGGATGGAAGCAAAAAGCTGCTGGCAAGTGCCTTTTTATTGGGTTTATCCATGTTGGAACATGGGCTAAATTCTTGGCTAGGCTTGTAAGAGCCTCAGGGTAGCCTAGTAACTTCCTATGATCCTATGATCCTATAACTTTATGTCTATATAATCTGCCAAGTTTAAAGCGTGTTTTAATTGCACTGAGTATGTGTTGTTTGAAGGAGAATCTGCTGTCTGTTGTAATCTCTAGTAACGTAGCATGTGTTACTATTTCTATTTTTGCCTTGCTCTTTGAGTATATTCTGAAATCCTGTGAGATTGGCTTGGTTGAGAATAGCATAAGCTTAGTTTTCTTTGCATTTAGTTGAAGTTGGGTTTCAGTTAACCAGGTTTTAATTGATGTAAAGGCATTTTATGATAAGGTTTGTAGATGTTGGATATTGTTAGAGGATGTGATGATGGTGGACTCATCTGCTTAATGGATAAGTTTGCTTTGAAGAGAAGCAGTATATAGTTTATTTATGAAAATATTGAAGAGCAGAGGCCCTAAAATAGACCCTTCGGGGATTCCTGTTTTATTGACTAGGCATTCAGATATACTACCTTGCCATCTAACACTTTGTTGTCTGTCTGCTAAATAGCTTGAAACCATTTAAGGGTGGCTTGAGAGCATCCAATGGTTGATGGTTGTAGAAGGAGCTTGGGATAAGACACTTGTGTCAACAGCCTTTGATTGGTCTAACACAAGTACCAAAGTTATTTGACCAGAGTCAGGGGCTTTGTTCACAGTGTCTGTGAAGGAAAGGAGGGCAGTGGTGGTACTATGTGCTGGACAGAAGCTATGCTGAGTTGGTGTAAGGAGGTTGTAATCAGCTAGATGTTTAATAAGTTGTGTGTGAATACATTTTTCTAGAAGTTTAGATAGAGTGAAGAGAATAGATATGGCTCAGTAGTTAGTTTCTTGATGTTGCCACCTTTGTGCAGAGGAGTTATGATGGATTTCTTCCACAGTTGGGGAAAAGTGGATTCTATGATAGATCTGTTAATCAGGATACTAACAGGGTATGATATTGGATCGGCTGCATGCTTTAGGTATTCTGAGGGAAGGTTGTCTGCAGATAGTGAGTAATTGTTTAGCTTTTTAAGAAGTTTGTACATATATAAATGTACAAAGCTAGGTTTATCTCAGCATGAATAATGGTATTTGACCATATTTCTAACAGACATCTCAAGGAGAAACTATAAATAATGAGAGAATCTTAACAGAAATGTTAATTCTTTCCTAGAGGACAATAGTTTTCAAAAAAAAAACAACTACTATTAGCAAACAATTATGAGGAGCTGTCAGATGATAATTGTTCAATGCATGACCTGCATACAGGAGAACTGACAGGGAGGATACAAGCAGATATGTCTAGACATCAGCTGAAATAGCACAAAAATATCACTATGCTCTACTACCTTAATTAATAAAAATCTTTTTTTTATTTAATTTAAAATAAATTTGACCAGTTTCACTTACAACTATCTTATGCAGAAGAAAAAGTGATTGACAAACCACGTCATGATAATGACGACAGTAACTACAATCCACTCATTGTTTTTTTTATAATATATCAAATAAAACAGTAGTAGAGCATGGTTTTATTTTTGTGCTATTTCAGCTGATGTCTGGACATATCTGCTTGTATCCTCCCTGTCAGTTTTCCTGTATGCAGCTTGTTTACCAGGCTGTGGATTGTGATTCATTACTGAGACTAAGCAGAAATTCTTTAAGATTCCAAGAGCAGGATAAGTTATTTCTTACACTTATTTCATTGAATTGCACTTCTGTAATACTTATAATTGTGCTATACAGTTAATCTCCTACATTTTGCACTGTTATAAAACTTTTTTTACGGTTTCACTGCATTTATGTACTGTTTCATACAGTTTTAACTGTATTTTTCATTGCTAGATACTGTTTCATTACTCTAATTGCATGTTTACTGAATTACTTAACTGTAAACTGCTTTTTCATACTGATAGTTGTATTTTTTGTTTGTGAGTGCCCTGTCTGTGCTTTTCTGTGCATTTTTCATTTTTTGAGGTTTCTGTGTTCTAGTCAGGTATCATATAACTGATTTCTTTGCAGTTAAAAGCATTGTCTAGAGTCTCCTTGCTCCTTTAGCTGTTTAATACTTTCATTTAGTGGCTACAGCTAATAGCTGTAATAGTTTTCTACCCCCCCCTCCCTATTGTTGTCTTGTTCTTATACTTGGTGGCTTTGCAGTTCCCGCCCATACTGTATATTTGATCTGGGACACTCCTCCCAGTCTAGTGTCATTAGTTCATTCTACCTAATAGAGAGAGAACATTTGTGAAGGCCAACCCCACTTAGATTCTTAACCTTGAATTAACTTCTGTTCCAGATTTCTCCTTTTCCACTCTACTAAAAAAAAAAAAAAAAAAAAAAAAAGAGAATTCTAAGCTTGTTTCCTCCCTTTCCTGTAATGAGTCTAGTCCAGATACAAATTTGCTGTATCCAGGACTATTTATAAGCTCCTGAGCCCCCAAGCCTTTCTGTGTTGGAGGGAAGCCTTCTAGCTTATCAGTGGGAGTGGTAAGCACTAGGTAGCCTATCTACCACAAGAGGAGTGATTTCTGACCCAGATTTGTGGTTTATTGGCCTTTTGGACAGTTTCTTCCATCTCTTTCAACTTTCTGGCCTAAAAGCCTGTGTTTGCGCTTGTTTCCCCCCTTTTCTGTAACTAGTCTAGTCCAGATACAGATTTGCTGTGTCCAAAACTGTAAACCTCTGAGCCCCCCAAGCCTTTCTGTATTGGAGGGAAGCCTTCTAGCTTATCAGTGGGAGTGGTAAGCACTAGATAGCCTGGCTATCACAAGAGGAGTGGTTCCTGGCCCAGAAATTGTAGTTTATTGGCCGCTTGGACAGTTTTTCAATCTCTCTCAACTTTCCAGTTTAAAAGCCCGTGTTTGCTCTTGTTTCCCACCTTTCCTGTAACTAGTCTAGTCCAGATACAGACTTGTATCGAGGACTGTTTCAAAGCTTCTGAGTGGTGCCAGAGCCTGCTCTTCAATTTTTCCCTTAGATCTACTAGTTCTTTCCTCTCCTGCACTTATACTAGCTTATTAGTCTAGCACTTTACCAGACTTCTTGTAGCAATTATTGTAGCACGCAAGTGCTACCAGCACTAAATGTTCTACAAGGAAACAGATCTAGTACTTATTATCAATGCCCAACCCGCCAGGCATGTCTAAAGGTCAGTTCCCTATGCTTTCTCCTATTAATCTGGTGAAATTGGGCATCCTGAGGCAATGTAGCAACTGCCTCATGTACACCAACAACCCTCTCCTCTTACCTTCCAACACTCAGACTTGCAAGAGATGCACTTATATATCCAAATTGGAAGCCACGCACTCTCCAGCTAAGACTGGAATAGCTGGTAAAGAGGAGAAGGTCAACATTTGCACCACGCCACATGGAACACATAGCCCTCCGGAACACACACCAGCACTGCCTTCACATAAAAACACAAACCACATACCCACCTTCGCTGAGGATCTCAATAAAAATCTATCCAAGCAGCAGAGCCCTCCAAGGCAGAAATGCACTTGACCACCACAACACAACACTAATCATGAGACACATAACTCTCCTAAACAGTGTGCCACTCAACCAAAGTCCCTAAGGCAAAACAGGATGCCCAACACACTAGTCATAGGTGACTCGATAGTGAGGCACACTGATGTCCCACCCACTAGGTTGAATGAGGAGAAAGTAACAGTCAGCTGCCTGTTAGGTGCTAGGATCCGACACATAACGCATGCACTCAGGATGCTCAACAATAGGTACAAATATGACTCTGTCATTGTACATGTGGGTGTGAATGACCTGAGATGTACCTCCCTGGACTACATGAAAAGAGACATGGAGGAGCTCTCGGATTATGTAGCCCAGGCAGGTATGACCCTAGCCCTGAGAAGCATCCTAACATCACCCAGAATGATAACACAGTACAAGCAGAAAATGATTGATTTCAACAATTGGCTAAGTTTCTGATGTCATTCTAAGGGGATCCAGTATCACTTTACAAAGACATGCATCTGGAGCATTTCTCCCCGGGCATCCACTGAAAATTGCTTGTTCCAAGTCGAACTTTCCCGGTTAACAAATGTTAAATAAAAAATTAAAAAAAATAAATCTTTGCCTGGGATGACATGATTGACAGACCTCGATGCTTTGCCAGAGATGGCCTGCATCTGTCACCCCTGGGCTTTCGGATAATGGCCAAGGCTCTTGCCACCCCTATAGCGCATTTTTTAGGTGGTATGGCAAAGACCAAATTACCACCATAACAGCTACAAACAAATGCAACCTGAGAGTCATGTTGCTCAATGCTAGAAGTCTAAAATCTCAAAATGCACTCGCTCGAGGCACTCCTTAAAATGGAGAACTTCGACATATGTACTGTAACAGAGATTTGGTTCAAGGCAGCAGAAAGCACCCCTGCACTACCAGGCTATAACTCATTCCACACCTTTCGGCTCCAGAACTTAGACCAAAGCTCAAAAGGTGGTAGTGTTTCCATATTCATAAAGGATGTGCACACCTCCAAACTGGTAGCCCAACATAACACATCAGAGATACTTCATGTGCAGTTAACAATGGGTAAGACAGCGATTCAGGTCGTAGCCTACTATAGGTCTCCAACCATGTCCCAGGACTCGCACTCCACGTTCCTAAGCACCCTGGAGAATGTTAGGGTCCAACCTAACACTCTCTTACTAGGTGACTTCAACTACCCCTCCATTAACTGGGTAAACTACTCATGTACCAATACACTTGCCCAACGTTTCCTGGAGTTCATTAATTCCAATGCCCTGGACCAGCTCGTTCTTACCCCCACTAGAGGTAGCAACATCCTTGACCTGGTCATTACTAACATGGCCGACCATTGCTCTACACCAATAGTCATCTCCTCCCTGGTTAGATCTGACCACAAACTAATCACCTTGGTAATCCACATCCCTCCCACCCCACCCCCCAGCAAAGGTAACCACCATGAAAAAGTTCTCCAAAGCTAACTTTTGGATCCTAAAAACAGAGGTGGCTAACTTCACGGCACCCATGCAAATGGAGAATAGTTGCGTAACTACAGAAACATACACCAATGCACTGTACGAACACGTACACAAATGTATGGATCTCGCCATACCCAATAGAACCAAGACACTCTCTTCCAAAAAAAGGAAGCCAATCTGGTGGTCCTCTGCAATAAACAAACTCTACAACAGAAGGAGGAAAGTGATGCGGACTAAGGTGAAGTCCCAAGACTGGAAAAACTCCCTTATCTGCCTCAACAAAAAGTTGAGATCCCTCTTCAAATCCTCTAAAGCTAGGTATGAAAACAGAATTGCAGCAGAAAGTAAAGACAATCACAAGGCCTTATATAGTTATGTAAAAAATCTCCAAGGCAAAACCCAGATTTGCTCTGAGCTACTGCATAATGGTACCTCCTATACCGAGCCAACAGATATTGCCAGTATACAGGCCGATAGATTCAGTGCCAACTTTACCCCCCTCTGCCCCCCCCAAAGGACGAATCACAATACCAGTAGACGAGGCACCCAGTATTACTACTGCACAGGGTAAAACAGCATTGTCCAAGGCCAAGAATACAGTTTCTATGGGACTTGACAATATCCCTGGTTGTGTTCTACATGAACTACAGAGTGAACTGGCACCTCATCTGTGTGCCCTGTTCAGTCACAGCTTCACCACAGGCTTTGTCCCTGCAGAATGGCACACTGCTACAGTCATCCCTCTCCAAAAAGGAGGAGCGACTACAGACCCTGGGAACTATCACCTCATTAGCCTGGCGAGTCTGATATGCAAAGCTATGGAATGCATCATCATGGACCTAATAAACAAGGATATAGGGAATCTCCAAACTCTGGGTCCCACACAGTTTGGTTTTGTGAAGGGTAGATCATGCCTGCTCAACTTGGTCGACTTCTTTGAGTCAGACACCAGAGTTGTGGATGAAGGTAAGGTAGTTCATACAGCCTACCTTGATCTGGCCAAGGCTTTTGATACCATTCCTCACTCAGGAATCATAGAAAATCATAGAAAAACTCACTAAGCTTGGCATCAACCTCTATATCACTAGGTGGGCTGCAAACTGGCTTACAGATAGAACCCACAGTGCGAAAGTAGCTGACTCCAAGTCAGACTGCTGATTAGTCAAGAGTGGAGTCCCACAGGGTTCAGTCCTGTGTCCTCTCCTGTTTGGTATCTACTTCCCTGAAGTCCAGGCCAACACGAAGGGACTCTGGCTGACAAAGTTCACAGATGATTGAAAGTCGGGAGCTATTATTAACTCCCCAAGTGATGTTGACATCCCACAGAATGGCCTCACTGTGACCAACGACTGGTGTCAGAACCATAGCTCAATGCCAAAAATGTGTCATCATCACCTTTGGGAAAAACCCAGCTCCCATGAATTACCACATTGATGGCAGTCCACTGAACACA
This sequence comes from Protopterus annectens, assembly GCF_019279795.1. NCBI lineage: Eukaryota > Metazoa > Chordata > Ceratodontiformes > Protopteridae > Protopterus > Protopterus annectens. The sequence goes on along the minus strand of NC_056737.1, from coordinate 456,705,956 downwards.
GAAGGCATTATAAGAGATCTGGGAACACAGGCTGACAGCAACCTCTCTTTTGATCCCCACATTGCCACTGTGGTTAGAAAGTCCTTCTATGTGGCACATCTCATTACTAAGGGTTTTGCATCCAGGAAGAAACAGGTCATTGTCTCCCTCTACTCTTCCCCTCATTAGGCCAATCATCAAGTACAATGCCCCATTTGGCATGTACCTCACCAGATACCTCCAACAACTGGAGATGCTGCAAAAGTACCTCACAAAGAGGATCCTAGGCCTTAAACACTTGTCCTATATGGACAGACAAAAAACTCCAACTATTCTCTATCTCATATCGCCTACTTAGAGGTGATCTCTGCTTGACTTACAAAGCCATGTCTGACCCAGCTCTGTTAGAAATGCTACATCTAAAGAAATCCCAATCCCTCCGCACCACACGCTCCAGAGGCCTCAACCTCATTACCACAAGGTGCAACTAACCATAGGCAAAACTGCTCTACAAATTGTAGCATGCTACAGGCCACCCTCTCAAACTCAGGAACCCCACACAGCCTTCCTGAAGACACTGGAGGGTATAAATGTATCTCCAAACACCATCATATTGGGTGACTTCAACTACCCGAATATAGACTGGGAACATTACTCAAGCCCTAACTTTCTAGCCCAACGGTTCCTGGAGTTCCTAAATTCAAATGCCATGGAACAGCTAGTCACTGTTCCCACGAGAGGAGAAAATATACTAGATCTCATTGTCACAAACATGGGGACAAAATGCTCCACACCGAAGTATATCCCTCATTGGTGAGATCTGATGATAAACTAATCTCACTGGAAATCCACATCCCGCCCCACCCCAAACAAAAGACCATAGTGAAGAACTTCTCTAAAGCAAACTTCACACTACTCAAGACTGGTGTGGTATCCTTCAAGGCCCCTGAGCCAGTGGAAACCACAACCCAAGCTGCGGAAGCCCTTACAAATGCCTTCTATGAACACCTCCAGGACTGCATGGATCAGGCAATCCCAAATAAAACCAAGACTCTTTCCACAAAGGGCAAGCGTCCAGTCTGGTGGACCCCAGCCATTAACAAACTTTACAATAAGAGGAAAAAGCTATTACATGATAGAACAAAATCCATAAAAGGAAAGTCACCCCTGATCATTATTAGTAAAAAAATACGAGCACTCATAAAATCAACTAAGGCCAATTTTGAGAGAAAAATTGCCATGGATTCAAAGGACAATCATAAGGCCTTTTTCAGCTATGTTAGGAACCTGGGTGGAAACTCCCAGATATGTTCAGAATTAGTCCAAAATGATACAAAAATCACTGAACCCACAGACATTGCCAACATACTGGCAGACAGGTTCAGTGCAAACTTCACCCCCCTCCCCCCCTAAAGCAGAGATAACTATCCCAGCCGAGTGTAGCCTCCCGGACATCTCAAATGCGCAGGTGAAAGCTGCTCTCTCTAAAGCTAAAAACACAGCATTGATGGGACCGGATGGTGTCCCCGGCTGTGTGCTACACGAGCTAAATGAGGAATTAAACCCGCACATAAGGCAGCTGTTTAATCTCAGCCTTACCACAGGATACGTGCCCAAGGAGTGGCGTACGGCAACTGTTGTCCCACTCCACAAAGGCGGCGCCTCTACGGACCCTGGTAATTACCGCCCCATAAGCTTAACAAGTCTAGTCTGCAAAGCTATGGAGAGGATCATAATGGAGCTCATAAACAAAGATATAGGGGACTTGCAGACATTGGACCCGACCCAGTTTGGCTTTGTCAAGGGAAGATCATGCCTTTTGAACTTGGTCGACTTCTTGAAACAGTCACCAAGGCCATTGATGAGGGAAAGGCAGTCCATACAGCCTACCTTGACCTTGCAAAGGCTTTCGACACAATACCCCACTCAGGTATTGTAGAAAAACTTACCAGCTTAAATGTAAACCCATATGTCACAAGATGGGTTGCAAACTGGCTTAAGGACAGAACCCACAGGGTTAGAGTTGCTGGCGCTGTGTCAGACTCCAAGCCGGTTACAAGTGGTGTCCCACAGGGCTCGGTCCTTGGCCCCTATTGTTTGGCATCTACTTCTCAGAGGTACGGGCCAACATAGGAGGACTTTGGCTGGCAAAGTTTGCAGGCGACTGCAAACTGGGTGCCATAGTGGAAAGTGCATCAGACACGGATATCCTTCAGAAGGGACTCACGGAAACAGATAGCTGGTGCCAGAGCCATGGCCTGAAGTTAAACGCCAAAAAATGTATATAGTCATACCCTTCGGGAAAAACAAGGTAACCCCAAGCTACCATATAGGTGGCAATCCACTAAGCACAGAAGAGGTTATCAGGGACCTGGGGACCCAGGTTGACATTGGCCTTTCTTTTGACACTCACATTGCTAAAGTGGTTAGAAAGACCTTCTACATTGCCCACCTGATCATGAAGGGATTCACATCCAGATCTAGTGAGGTCATTGTTCCCCTGTACTCTTCACTTATCAGACCAATGATCAAGTACAATGCCCCATTCGGGATGTATCTCACCCGACATCTGCAGCAATTGGAGAGACCCCAAAAGTTCCTCACCAAAAGGATAAAGGGACTCCAAAATCTGTCATATGCTGCCAGATTGAAGAAACTCCAGCTCTATTCAGTCGCATACCGTCTGCTCAGAGGTGACATGTGCCTGACATACAAGGCCATGTCCAACCCGGAATTAATGGACATGCTCCACCTCAAAAATCCAAATCCACCAAAACCACTAGAGCAAGCGACTTAAACCTTAGCATGGATATAAATAGGACGTGCTGGAGGGATAGATTTATCACTCAGAGACTCCCTATGCTGTGGAATAAAATCCCGGTCCATGTGAGGCAGAGCACCTCGCTGACTCTGTTCAAGAGAAATCTAGACCTGTGGATGGGAGATCGTAGGTTTACCCCGGGAATCATCTCTGTGTCACTGCTGGACAGAGGCACAACAAACTAATGGGCACAGTATTTTTTCATATAAGGGGTGGCGTAAGCCACAAAAATTTGGGCTAGGCTTATAAATGCCTTAGGGCAGATAGCCTAGTATAAACCTATGAACCTATGAACCTATAATTAACAGAACATGCTGGAGGGACAGGTTCTTAACCCAGAGACTGCCCATGCTATGGAACAGACTTCCCATACATGTCAAGCAGAGCACCTCGCTGACTGTCTTCAAGAGAAATCTTGATGAGAGGATAGAAAACAGAAAATTCACCCCGAGGATAACACCAGCGGCTCTACTCGACAGAGGCACTGGGAACTATGGTCAGTTGGCACTATGCCAGGGTAATCCTATGGCTAGGCTTGTAAAAGTCCCAGGGCCATTAGCCTAGTACACACCTATGAACCTATGAACATTTTATCTAAAACATTTACCTTTAATCATCTCACTATGTGCTCACATACTAACTGAACTTATTATAAAAGGCCACTAGATGGCTTCATTATTCATTTATAAATAATTTCTATAACACATTATAAGTATATAATTTGTACAGATTTTCATACTTCAAAATGTGTTAGTTCAAATGAATCAAGAACACACTATAATGTTTTAATGTCCAGATTAGGTGGTTTGTCTAATACTTAGTTCACCGTCAAGCTTCCCACTGCATTTTCTCATATACAGTCCTTGTATTACTCTTAAGAAGCTACAACTTCCATTCATTTCTGCAAATATTTAAACAGTACATTATTATTTCTCTCCTTATTAATATAATACAGACATTGTACAGTTATAAATTAAGTTGAAATGATGAACCACCAGATTCTCAAGAAAATAATATATTCTATAATGGGGGTTATGAAATGGTTTATGATGGAATACTGAGGCCATCTAGTGGCTCTTTATAATAAGTGTGCTTTAGTATGAGCTCCTACAGGGAGAAGCTTTTCTGTAATAAAAGTACCAAAGCTACTTACAGTCATTATCAAACCTTCAGTCTGTAACTAAAGCTATGCATTTGGTTTTATCTCAAAGGCTGAAATCCATAACAAACTATTCTTTAATTAAACCAGAAGAATGAACTGAAGTTTTCAGAATGTAACATCATCAATTAACAGTGATCACCTAACTGTAAGACTTCGCAAATGCACTTGCAGAAAAAAACCTGCAAATATCACAATAAGCAAAAGTATAAGCCAGAGTGATAAACACAAGTGGAGGTATCCCTAATATAATTACAGATGTGAAAACTTAGTTCACAAATAAAAACGAAGAACTGTAGTTCCTCAGGCTCAGACAGTATATGTGATGGCTTCCTACAAAACTCAAGGAAAACTTGACTCTTAGCAGTTTTGTTAAATTACGTTTCAGCATGTGGACACATCACTGATCTATGGCAATAGGCAGACTCATTGGTCTAATCACTATATTCCATTTAAAATCATGGACAGAGTCATAGTGGAAGCTATCCAAAATTAGATAGGAGATCTACTTTTGTTAGCTATGGAACAGTACGGGTTGATTAAAGGGAGTGCTTGCCTTCTCACTTTTGGCATTTTTGAAGATATAATAGCAGCACTTGAAAGACTGACCTGAACACAATGTTTATCCTGACCTTACAAAGCACTCAACTATACTCATAAAGAAATAATTCACAAATTAATATTCATATCAATGCATATATTGCCAGATCCAGCATTAAGTGATCTAGGCAGCTACCTAGGAAGCCTGGCCTCACCATACATGTTCAAAACCCTAAAAAATCATCCTTGTATGCAAAATCCTGCCAGGGCTTTTTAATAGTTTTGGATCAGCTATCTTTCACTGCTGCGAGTTTTTGAACTATCACAGCACTTCTTTTTTTATTTACAAATGAACTAACCAGAGATCCAGTAGCACTTGCAGAAGTTTTTGTTTTTAAATGCAGTGGAAGAAATGAATGGTACATCTCACAGTACATTGTTGAACTATCACAGCAACACCAGTAATGCAGCAAGAGTTCTGTCTTTAGATGCACTTGATTTTCTGTACAGAGAAGCAGAACTGGAGTTTTTGAACCATCCTGTAGCAGGAGTTTTCCATTTAGATGCAGCATGAGCTTTAGAATGAAAAGAACATCTCAGAAGTACCAGATATGCAACAATAAAGCAGACAGGTAGCAGTGTGTGTGTGTGTGTGTGTGTGTGTGTGTGTGTGTGTGTGTGTGTGTGTGTGTGTGTGTGTGTGTGTGTGTGTGTGTGTCTGTGTGTATGTGTGTGTGGTGGGGCAATGAAACAGACAGGTTGTAGTGTGTATGCAGTGGGCAACTAGGCAGACAGGTAGTTGTGTGTGTGTTTGTAAAATGCATCATTTAGGGGTTAGGGATTAGAGTCACACAGAATTAAACTGTGTATCTAAGGTGCAGGAAGCAAGAGCCTTAATCCTGTACACCAACTATACCAACTGCCAGACTTCCTTTGGCCTTTATTTCTTTTCTTTTGGTAAATCACTGATGATTACAGTCAGTCACATTTTGAGCTCACAAAATACGTTGATGTAAAACCTGTTGCTAACTTAACTTTTTTAAGTGATTTAGGATACTCTACTTTTACCTGTCTCCAGTTTTGCAGAACATCTCTGACTCTGCTTCATATTTATGCTCTGTCCTTGAGCAAGTCAAGTAACCAGGCAGTGCTTTTGGGGTAACTGGAAGTTTGGGCTAGGATCCTCACTGGTCCTCTGAACTGCAAGCTTAGTAACTACCTATACACAAGAGTATTTATGGCGTAAAGAAGGAAACTCATTGTAGTAAACAGGAGCATCATCACATGAGCCATGCACTTTGGATGTGATCCTTGGTTTCCTTGTTGTGTTGAATGCTGATAGTGTGTTCGCTACTTAGCTGTGAATAAGTTGAACAGCATGAAGTCTGAGTTTAATGTTTTATATTTTAATCATGAATATATTTTTAATTTAGCTTGTGTGAAATGCACTGTTTGAGCTACAGCAGTTTGTCTAGCATTCAGTGCAGATGAATAAGGCTATGAGCTGTTAGAGAGAGAGCTGCTTCCTGTAGTAGATGGCTTGATTCCCTCAGCTTCATTCATCTCCTATGTGACTCTGCCAGATTAGTTCACTAGACAGTACTCCTTGACTGCTCGTGAAAATAGCATGTGTCTAGTGGGTTGTCCCGGGCTGTTAGCAAATGTGTTATACATTTGCTTTTGAATTCCTGAACCCTTGAAATGGGCATTCATTAGTACTTCACTATATGCCAATAATGAATCTCAGAACATCTCTTGTAGTTTAATAGGTTGCCAGATGCATTTTCAGTAAATGTGAGTTTCAGGGGAAGAGAAGTTTACTGTTTCTCATGCTAAGTTCGTTTTAAATAAAATCCAAATCTCTGTGATAACTATGAAAGTAAAGAGGAAAATAGTATCTACACTGACATAACTGCAGAAGTTAAGAGTTAAATATTATGTAAACTGTTTGAAAAGCAATTATGATAACTGGGGAGAGACAGCCAAGTAATGGGATATTAGTATAGCTGGTGAGGGCCTGATTCATAACCTGACATAGGGCCCCATTTGTCCATAATCTGTCTTTGCGGACTCCAGAGGTGTATGCAGCAGCGATACAGCATTATTAGCTATCCATGTAGGTCAGATGTGTAGCGAATGATGTCAGAGTGGACAGTTACTTCTGATCACATAGAAGATACAAGGAGGTCAAAAATGAGATGCAGATGCCCTGCAAGAATGTAAGCCTCCCCCAAAAACACAATGTTGTATGCAGTAATATTTCTTATTTTTGTATGACTTGTGGATTGATGAACAAAAACTGCTGCAGCATTTATATTGTCTGTAAATGTTTTGCTTTACTGCACTAAGGAATTAATTAATTCATTAATAGGCTTAGATTGTGTAATATATTGTAAACATGTTATATTTTAGTAATATATCTTGCAGATCTTTCTTTACAGCCTCCGATAACTGTAAAGGGGTTGACATTTGTGAGGTCATATGGTCTGCATTATTTGGAGTGATGTTCAGAACCATCTAATTTTGTGCATCCATTATCTAGCCATTGTTGCATATTACTGTGATACAGTCTTCTCTATAAGATTATACTGCAAAGGGTTTCTGCATTTAGTGAAGACTAAACCTTCAACTTCTTAATGAACTGCTTCCTCTGTTAAGGGAGCAGGGTTTGAATCTTTACATGTTCATTTACCTACTGTATGACATTGACCAATCACTTAACTAGAAAGTGCTTTGGATTAATTGGGAATTTGGGTAAGGCTCCTTAATGGTCTCTGAGACTGCATGCCTAGTAACTATGAACCTGTTGTCATTTCCCAGCCATTCCTTAGTGTATAGCTGATCTAGTTCAGGTAATGTTATGTCAACATCAGCAGCACAGTAGTTTTTTTTTAAGGCAACATAGGAAATTTATTCTTCAAAAATGGCAGGGACTGTATTTGTAGATGAAGCGATGAAATGCAAAGTTGTTTGCCAGCAGCAACCTTTACATAAGTAATGGTTCTCTTTAATTTGGAATTAGTCAGGTGACTTTTATTTCTGCAGACATTGTGCATGTTTACTTAGCATATGTTTTAATGCTTTTATGCTCTCAAACACTTTTATATTTAAACTATGCTATGCATGGTTGGATCTTATGGCAAGATGCTGGTGAACATTATATAATTGCATGTAATTTATCCAAAGCTGCTAATAAAGTACATGTGATTTATTTATTTATAACAGTGAGGGGTGTACACAGTTAATAAATTGGCTATTAACTAAGGTGGGGGGTTGAGGGGCTCAGTGTGGATGAAAGTACCTTTATATTCTTATCATCTAGTCATTTTAAACCATATTTAATTTGACTTTGCAGGACTAGTGTGCATGTGTGTGAATTAAGGTGTAATACTTTGGCTACTTACTGTATGTTTGTGTGAAACAATTGTGAAATGTTTGACTTTGGCCATTATTTTTTGACACTGTTGACTTCACCCGTCTCAGATGTCAGTGTACCTATAATTGCTAGGTTTGGGGATGTCAGTGGATAAAAATGACCCAGCTGAGCTGATAAATTTAAAGTTATTAGTCCAGTATGGATTTGTGTAAAGAAGATTGGAATAATTTACGGTGAACATTTTTATCACAATCAGACACGTGATATAATATATGTACACAGTCAATAAAGTGGTGGTAACTGTTGAGTATGGATACTTGTGATTTACAATGGTTTTGTCATTAATGGTTCATACATTTTTGTTTCAATGCTTATTGAAAAAATTCAAAACTACCAAGTGAAAACACACTACAACAAACACTGTTGTATTAAAGAAAAAATGAATCAAACAACACATGCTTTTATGCATGGCCCTAAAAATTTCTGCAGGAAGAGGGGGCATGGCTTGAAAAGGTAAAAGGTATATTGCATCTACCACTGGTTATATGTATTTTTAATTAATGTGATTTTCAATGAATGTGAGTCTCATTACATTTTCAATAAACATGAGTTTCAACAAAAAGAGAACTTTACTGTTTCTTATGCTAAGTCTATTTTCAGTGTGAGACTTTTGTTTTGTTTAGCAAATGGCTAATCAGTGTTGGTGTTCTAAAAATTTGAAATAAAAATTTTAAATTAAATCTAAATCTCTGTAATCATTGTAAAAGTAAAGAAGAAAACAGTATGCATTCTGATAGGTGTGAACAGAATTTATGATAACTGGGACAGCCAAGTAATTGGACTCTGTAATGGCTGGGGTGGGGGGGGGGGTTAGTCCATTACTCTGATGAAGGCCCCATTTGACTATGATCCTGCTCTAAGTCCTTAGGGAATTCAACAACTTCTGGTTAATCCACACAAGTCAAGTTGGGGACAAGTTATCTATCCTAGTTAAGGTTACCAGTAATGTTCTGTGGATTTGTACTAGGGACAATTCCTTCTAGACTATTCTTCTGAAATATAAAACTGGGAAACAGGCTATGAATACCCAAATATGCTATTAATTCCAAACTTGGCAACATAATTACTAAAATAAAAGATGCTGAAGTTCTGCAAGATGGCCTACAAACAAATCTACCTGAATAGATAATAATCACTTCACCTTTAGTGTCAATAAATGCAACACCACAAAACTTGGCAAAATTATATGAATAATGATTACAAAACCAATGCAGAATCATATAAAATGACACAATTGTAATATGTCATTTTTACAAAAAATAATAAAAAGTAGCTGTAATGGGTAAAAAAGTTATGAGATGCAGTCACAGACAGACCTTTACTGGAAAGACCAAGAAGACTGTGATATCACAATACACATCTGTTTAAGCAGACACATTTTTAAAGTGACATACTGCATTATAAATATGTTCTATACCACTTTCTTCTGATAAATAACATTAAACAATCAAATTACACAAACTGCCAAGTTATTTTCAATTATTTCACAATCCTGCATTATGAGTATACTACTGCATTATGCACATTACAATAAATGCAAAACTAAAAAAACTGCAATAAACGTTAGTATCATATAAATATTTATATATAGAGAGAGAGAGTCCCTGCCTCTTATTAGTCTCTCGAATAATCAATAGTATGTTACATTATGGGTAGTCAGAGTTCTTATAAGTCTATCCTATTTTTGATACTGTCGGTGATTTGTGATTTGTATGTTTTAACAACTCTCTCAACAATACCAGTACCAAATGAACCAACCTGAACAATATTAATCTAGTTTTCCTCACTATGCACTGCCAGACTCTGCACTTGTTTATGGTGCACTTAGGTAGCAACATCAAAAACATTTTTTCACTGAGAAGGTTCATAGGTTCATAGGTAGATACTAGGCTATCGGCCCTGGGGCCTGTACAAGCCCAGCCGAAAAGGTACCCTGGCTTTTGCCACCGAAGAAAATTATTTTCTTGTGCCACTGTCCAGCAGAGCCACAGAGGTGATCCCCGGGGTGAATTTCCTATTTCCCATCCAATCATGAAGATTTTTCTTGAAGAGTGCTAATGAGAAGCTTTGTTTGATATAGATAGGTAGTTTATTCCAGAGTATGGGAAGTCTCTGGGACAGGAATCTATCCCTCTGGTATGTTCTGTTTATTGTGGTGACAAGGTTTAGGTCCCTAGAGCATGTAGCTCGGAGGGATTGGGATTTCTTTAAGTGGAGCATGTCCAACAGCTCTGGGTTTGACATAGCTTTGTATGTTAGGCAGAGATCACCTCTGAGTATGAGATATGCGACAGAGTAAAGCTGGAGTTTTTTGAAATGGTCTGCGTAAGGCATCTGTTTGAGGCCGGTAATCCTCTTTGTGAGGTATTTCTGCGGCCTTTCCAGTTGTTGTAGATGTCTTGTGAGGTGCATACCAAAAGGGGCGTTGTACTCTATAATGGGTCTAATGAGTGATGAGTAGAGGAGAACAATGACCTCTTTTTTTCTGGATGAGAAACCTTTTGTGATGAGGTGTGCCACGTAGAAGGATTTCCTGACTACTGTGGTGATGTGATTATCAAAAGAGAGACTACTGTCCACCTGTGTCCCAAGGTCTTTTAGGTTCATAGGTTCATAGGTTTATACTAGGCTATCTGCCCTAAGGCATTTATAAGCCTAGCCCAAATTTTTGTGGCTTACGCCACCCCTTATATGAAAAAATACTGTGCCCATTAGTTTGTTGTGCCTCTGTCCAGCAGTGACACAGAGATGATTCCCGGGGTAAACCTACGATCTCCCATCCACAGGTCTAGATTTCTCTTGAACAGAGTCAGCGAGGTGCTCTGCCTCACATGGACCGGGATTTTATTCCACAGCATAGGGAGTCTCTGAGTGATAAATCTATCCCTCCAGCACGTCCTATTTATATCCGTGCTAAGGTTTAAGTCGCTTGCTCTAGTGGTTTTGGTGGATTTGGATTTTTGAGGTGGAGCATGTCCATTAATTCCGGGTTGGACATGGCCTTGTATGTCAGGCACATGTCACCTCTGAGCAGACGGTATGCGACTGAATAGAGCTGGAGTTTCTTCAATCTGGCAGCATATGACAGATTTTGGAGTCCCTTTATCTTTTTGGTGAGGAACTTTTGGGGTCTCTCCAATTGCTGCAGATGTCAGGTGAGATACATCCCGAATGGGGCATTGTACTCGATCATTGGTCTGATAAGTGAAGAGTACAGGGGAACAAAGACCTCACTAGATCTGGATGTGAATCCCTTCATGATCAGGTGGGCAATGTAGAAGGTCTTTCTAACCACTTTAGCAACGTGAGTGTCAAAAGAAAGGCCACTGTCAACCTGGGTCCCCAGGTCCCTGATAACCTCTTCTGTGCTTAGTGGATTGCCACCTATATGGTAGCTTGGGGTTACCTTGTTTTTCCCGAAGGGTATGACTATACATTTTTTGGCGTTTAACTTCAGGCCATGGCTCTGGCACCAGCTATCTGTTTCTGTGAGTCCCTTCTGAAGGATATCCGTGTCCGATGCACTTTCCACTATGGCGCCCAGTTTGCAGTCATCTGCAAACTTTGTCAGCCAAAGTCCTCCCATGTTGGCCTGTACTTCTGAGAAGTAGATGCCAAACAATAGGGGGCCAAGGACCGAGCCCTGTGGGACACCACTTGTGACCGGCTTGGAGTCTGACACAGCGTCAGCAACTCTAACCCTGTGGGTTCTGTCCTTAAGCCAGTTTGCAACCCATCTTGTGACATATGGGTTTACATTTAAGCTGGTAAGTTTTTCTACAATACCCGAGTGGGGTATTGTGTCGAAAGCCTTTGCAAGGTCAAGGTAGGCTGTATGGACTGCCTTTCCCTCATCAATGGCCTTGGTGACTGTTTCGAAGAAGTCGACCAAGTTCAAAAGGCATGATCTTCCCTTGACAAAGCCAAACTGGGTCGGGTCCAATGTCTGCAAGTCCCCTATATCTTTGTTTATGAGCTCCATTATGATCCTCTCCATAGCTTTGCAGACTAGACTTGTTAAGCTTATGGAGTGGTAATTACCAGGGTCCGTAGAGGCGCCTTTGTGGAGTGGGACCACAGTTGCCGTACGCCACTCCTTGGGCACGTATCCTGTGGTAAGGCTGAGATTAAACAGCTGCCTTATGTGCGGGTTTAATTCCTCATTTAGCTCGTGTAGCACACAGCCGGGGACACCATCCGGTCCCATTGATGCTGTGTTGTTAGGTTTGGAGAGAGCAGCTTTCACCTGCGCATTTGAGATGTCCGGGAGGCTACACTCGGCTGGGATAGTTATCTCTCCTTTAGGGGAGAGGGGTGAAGTTTGCACTGAACCTGTCTGCCAGTATGTTGGCAATGTCTGTGGGTTCAGTGATTTTGTATCATTTTGGACTAATTCTGAGCATATCTGGGAGTTTCCACCCAGGTTCCTAACATAGCTGAAAAAGGCCTTATGATTGTCCTTTGAATCCATGGCAATTTTTCTCTCAAAATTGGCCTTAGTTGATTTTATGAGTGCTCGTATTTTTTACTAATAATGATCAGGGGTGACTTCCCTTTTATGGATTTTGTTCTATCATGTAATAGCTTTCTCCTCTTATTGTAAAGTTTGTTAATGGCTGGGGTCCACCAGACTGGACGTTTGCCCTTTGTGGAAAGAGTCTTGGTTTTATTTGGGATTGCCTGATCCATGCAGTCCTGGAGGTGTTCATAGAAGGCATTTGTAAGGGCTTCCAGCTTGGGTTGTGGTTTCCTCTGGCTCAGGGGCCTTGAACGATACCACACCAGTCTTGAGTAGTGGGAAGTGTGCTTTAGAGAAGTTCTTCACTATGGTCCTTTGTTTGGGGTGGGGCGGGATGTGGATTTCCGGTGAGATTAGTTTATGATCAGATCTCACCAATGAGGGATATACTTCAGGTGTGGAGCATTTTGTCCCCATGTTTGTGACAATGAGATCTAGTATATTTTCTCCTCTCGTGGGAACAGTGACTAGCTGTTCCATGGCATTTGAATTTATGAACTCCAGGAACCATTGGGCTAGAAAGTTAGGGCTTGAGTAATGTTCCCAGTCTATATTCGGGTAGTTGAAGTCACCCAATATGATGGTGTTTGGAGATACATTTATACCCTCCAGTGTCTTCAGGAAGGCTGTGTGGGTTTCCTGAGTTTGAGAGGGTGGCCTGTAGCATGCTACAATTTGTAGAGCAGTTTTGCCTATGGTTAGTTGCACCTGGATGGATCACACTTTCGGTGTTAAGTATACTACCGCCTATGTTGTAGTTCATGGGTACAGAGTTTTTACCAAAGGGGATGACAATGAACTTTTTGGCATTGAGCTTGAGGCCATGGCTTTGACACCAGGCATCTGTCTCAGTGAGGCTCTTTTGTAGGATGTCCACATCGTTAGGAGTTTCGATTATGGCTCCTAGTTTGCAGTCATCTGCAAACTTCATTAGCCAAAGACCTTCTGTGTTAGCCTGTACTTCAGGAAAGTAGATACCAAACAGGAGAGGACCCAGGACTGAACCCTGTGGTACTCCGCTTGTCACTGGTCTGAAGTCGGATTTGGGGTCTGCTACTTTCACAGTGTGGGTTCTTTCAGTGAGCCAGTTGGCAACCCATCTTGTGACATAGGGATTTATACCTAGTTTAGTGAGTTTATTTATAATTCCAGAGTGGGGGATGGTGTTGAAAGCTTTGGCAAGATCTAGATAGGCTGTGTGAACCACCTTACCCTTGTCTACGACTTTGGTGACTGCTTCAAAGAAGTCTATCAGGTTTAGGAGACATGATCTGCCTTTTACAAACCCAAACTGGGTGGGGTCCAGCGTTTGGAGATTACCAATGTCTTTGTTTATAAGTTCCATGATGATACGTTCCATGGCCTTGCAGATCAGGCTCGACAAGCTAATGGGCCGGTAGTTCCCGGGGTCCATGGTGACTCCCCCCTTGTGGAGTGGGACAACCGTTGCTGTGCACCATTCAGCAGGCACAAAGCCTGAGCTGAGGCTATGATTGAACATGGTACTTAGGTGGGGTGCCAGTTTGTTCTGTAGTTCATGTAGAACGCAGCCTGGGATGTCGTCTGGTCCCATGGATGCTGTGTTCTTGGCTTTAGAGAGTGTGGTGTTTACCTGTGCAGCCATGATTACAGGAACTTTGCATTCTTCCAGTATAGAGATGGGCTCTTTAGGGGGTGAGAGGGGGGTAAAGTTAGCACTGAACCTATCTGCCAGGATGTTGGCAATATCAGTTGGGTCTGTATACTTAGTGCCATTGTGCTGTAACTCAGAGCAGATATGAGTGTTGCCATTGAGATTCTTGACATAGCTATAGAATGCTTTGCGGTTGTCTTTAGAATCAGTGGCGATTTTGTTTTTGTAACTAGCTTTGGAGGATTTTGTCAGGGATCGCAGATTCTTACTGAGGCTGACCAGGGAGCTCCTCCATTCATGGGATTTTACTCTCTTTTGCAACAGTTTCTTCCTTCTTTTGTACAGTTTTTTTATGGCAGGGGATCACCAGATTGGCTTCCTTTTTTTGGAGGATAGCATCTTGGTTCTGTTTGGGATAGCACAATCCATGCACTCATGTAAGTGCTTATAAAGTGTAATTGTGTAGGATTCAGTAGTCATAACTTTATTGTCCATCTGCATGGGTGTCATGAAGTTCACCACGTCTGTCTTAAGAAGCATGAAGTTGGCTTTGGAGAAATTTTTTACCATGGTTTCCTTAATGGGAGGTGGGGGCAGGATGTGGATATCTAGGGTAATTAAAGACATAAAGCAAACTCCGTAGTTGACCAAAATATAACCGTTTATTATAAAATACAAATTAAAACCATTCGGTTAAGCGCTTTCATCAATTAAGACTTCCTCAGAACAATACTACACCATTAAAACCTTACTTAAATATATACTACTTTAGTCACATGATAGTTCCATTTATGCCTTAAAGTGCTAGTGCATTACTTAAATAGACTAATGAAAAAATTTTTTTAAATTGTTTACATAAGATACTGTTTTCCTTATGTTAATTCAGTTCTTCCTAGAAATTATGCTACATTTCATGTACAATAGTAACAATATACTGAAGACAGAATAAATATACTAGTGTTAAACAGATTTTTACTATGGAGTACACATCTATGTATTGTTATTTATGTGCTTCTAGTATGGGCTTTATGGAGAGATATTCATTTATCCCTGCACAGGAATGCACAGGGTTTCTTTTTGGTATATTAGAAATAGTTAAAGCCAATCCTAGGGGGGGAGATTTAAAGAAGAAAGTAGGGGAAAAAGAGGTTATTTGGCAAATTAAATTAAATGCCTCAGTCCCCCCAGGGATAAATGAATATCTCTCCATAAAGCCCATACTAGAAGCACATAAATAACAATACATAGATGTGTACTCCATAGTAAAAATCTGTTTAACACTAGTATATTTATTCTGTCTTCAGTATATTGTTACTATTGTACATGAAATGTAGCATAATTTCTAGGAAGAACTGAATTAACATAAGGAAAACAGTATCTTATGTAAACAATTTAAAAAAATTTTTTCATTAGTCTATTTAAGTAATGCACTAGCACTTTAAGGCATAAATGGAACTATCATGTGACTAAAGTAGTATATATTTAAGTAAGGTTTTAATGGTGTAGTATTGTTCTGAGGAAGTCTTAATTGATGAAAGCGCTTAACCGAATGGTTTTAATTTGTATTTTATAATAAACGGTTATATTTTGGTCAACTACGGAGTTTGCTTTATGTCGTAGTGCTGGTGCTGTTGCTGGTGTTACAATCATTGTCTGGGAACCGTTAATTCCATCCAGTTCTCTTTTATTCATCAGTTTGACTGTTCACACTTTTTTGGTATCTAGGGTAATTAGCTTATGGTCGGATCGGACCAATAAGGCATTGACTTCAGGTGTGGAACACCGGTCACTCATGTTGGTAATGACTAGATCTAGGATATTGTTGCCCCTGGTGGGGGTGTGGATAAGTTGATCCAGGGCATTAGAGTTTATGAAATCCAGAAAGCGTTGAGCGAAGGAGTCGGTACATGAGTAGTTTTCCCAGTTAATGGTGGGGTAGTTGAAATTGCCCATTATTAGGGTGTTTGGTTAAACCCTAATATTTTCCTGCACATCAATAAAAGAGGTTTGGGAATCCTGGGGCATGGTGGGTGATCTGTAGCAAGCTACAATTTGGATTGCAGTTTTGCCCAGAGTTAGTTGTACTTGGATAACCTCGGCTGCATTATGCTGAGCAACTAGCCTGGAGGTGTGGATATCCTTAATGAATATGGACACACCTCCGCCTTTGGTGTTCCGGTCCAGGTTACATGGCTAAAACGTGTGGTATGAGTTATAGCCTGGTAGTGCAGGGGTGCTCTCTGGAGCCTTGAACCAGGTCTCAGTCACTGCACAGATATCAATGTTCTCCATTTTAAGGAGTGCCTCGAGTGAGTGCATTTTGAGATTTAAACTTCTAGCATTGAGTAGCATCACCCTCAGTTTTTGCTTGCCTGTTCCTGTTACGGTGGTGAATTTGTCATTTTAACCTTGCCTAAAAAAGGCACTATAGGGGCGGCAAGAGCCTTAGCCAGTATCTGGAATCCTAGGGGTGACAGGTGCAGGCCATCTCTGGCAAAGCATTGTGGTCTGTCGACCATGTCATCCCAGGCAGACAGATACTGGATCCCTTTAGAATGGCACCAGAAGCTTAGCCAATTGTTGAAGTCAATCATTTTGTCCTTGTACTGCGGCATCATTCTGGGTGATGGCAGAATGCTACTCAGGGCTAGGGTCATACCTGCCTGGGCTACAAGATCGGAGAGCTCTTCCATGTATCTTTTCATGTAGTCCAGGGAGGTACATCTCAGGTCGTTCACACCAAAATGGACAATGACAGAGTCATATTTGTACTTGTTGTGGACTGACTTGAGTGCATGGGTTATGTGGCAGATCCTGGTACCCAACAGGCAGCTGACAGTAACCTTCTCCTTGTTTAGCCTGGTGAGTGGGACATCAGTGTGCCTGACTATAGAGTCACCTATGACTAGTGTGTTGGGTACATTGTTTTGCCTTATTGGCTGTGGCTGAGTGGCACACTGAGTCTGTGGGCTATGTGTCATTTGGGTTGTGTTGGGGGGTGGAGGTTGCTTGCATTTCTACTTTGGAGATCTCTGTTGCTTGAGCAGATTATTATTGAGAGCCTCCGCGAATGTTTTTGCGTTTCTATGTGTGGATTTTGGTGGTGTAGATTTAGTGAGACTATGTAATGAGTGTGGTGTAGTGCAAGTGTTTACCTTCTCCTCTTGACTGTCAAGTTCAGTCTTGATTGGAGAGAGCTTTACCTCATCTCTCACAGGTTGTGGTGTTGGTTGGTAGGAGGAGAGGGTTGTCTGTATACATGAGGCAATTTCTACATTGCCCCAAGATGCCCAGATTCATCAGATAGAGAGGAGAGAACACTGGGAGCTGACCCTTGGACATGCCTGAATAAAAAAATATTTTCCTCTAGATAAGTGAGGAAAGTGAGTACAGGAGCTGTTTTTCTCTGAGCAAGTGAGGAAAGTAAGTACCAAAACTGTTTTCCTCTAGGTAATGAGGAAGGCTGAGTGCTGTAGTAATTAGTAGGTTATTTAGTGCTTACACAAGTTCTGAACAAGTGCTGATCACGAATAAGTAAATTCAAGTGCTAAAACTAAGAATCTGTATCTGGACTAAACTAGTTACAGGAAAGGGGGGAAACAAGTGCAAATGTGGGCTTTTAAATCAGAAAGTTGAGAGAGATGGAAAAACTGCCCAAACGGCCAGTAACTACAGGTTCTGGGCCAGAAACACTCCTTGTGTGGTAGATAGGTTACCTAGTGCTTACCACTCCCACTGATAAGCTAGAAGGCTTCCCTACAACACAGAAAGCTTGGGGGGGCTCAGAAGCTTACATACAGTCCTGGATACAGCAAATCTGAATCTGGACTACACTAGTTACAGGAAAGGTATGTATATATATATATATATATATATATATATATATATATATATATATATATATATATATATATACATCTATACAGAAAAGTAGCTAAAACAGCAGTCAAAACAATTCAAATGCAGTGCAAGCTAGCACACATGAGTATGTAGCAATGTCAGACCAAACAGTTTAAAAAATGCAATTAAATTAAAAATGACTAAAAACAAGTGCAAAAGGAATCTATTAGGTAGAATGAGGTAAAGAGATGGGACTGGGGGAGTGTCCCAAATCAAATCTACAGTGGGGGCGGGCAACTGCAAAAGCCTCCAAATTTAAACAACAACACAGGAATAGGGAAGGTATGTATGGGAAAACCAACACCTGTTGGTGGTAGTGTCTTCTGTAGAGCAAGCAATTAATAAAGTCATGATCTCAACCACAACTGTTAAAAAAAATAAAATTACAATCTGCAGTTGCAAGGACTGATTAACACTTATGCCCAGCAATCGTTCAATTAACATGCAAAAACCTATCTGCACGTTTTCTACAGAACGAAATGCAGCCTCCTAACAGTTTGTACCCAAGGCAGTCACTCCTTTCACCCCTCCCTTGCTACAGCTTTACTTATTCTGTCCATAATTAATGTATACTGCTCACTGAATCTTTCTGCATCTTGGGGCATCTATTCAGTTCACCAGTAATATGTAGTATCATCATGTTTCTGAATCCCATTCTCTATGTCCCACATTTCAATAACCCAGTTCATTAACAGCAGCATATCTCTACTTCCAGTAAGTTATTAGGAGTGACTCTATGTTTTGATGCAGCAATTTTATATCACTGAATACTTTCAATGATATTCCTCAGCTAATTTAATAGATGAGATCTTTCTGGCTCGATAAAAATGCTGGTTTACTATCAAAATGTAGAACTGCAGTTCAAGGATCATGGGAATGCCGAGTGTGTTTTAGTTGATTCCCATATTGTCAAACTGCAATTCATTGAGTGTTCTTAAGCGAATGCAAATGTGCATTCACTAATATGAAGTCGACTATATGAACAGGGATCGTGGTACAGTGCAGATTGGGAAATTTACCCTTATCCTCACTGTATTGCGATCTTGGAGTTGGAATATATAATTTGCAGGGGTGTTGGGAGTGCAGGGGGGCTTGCCCCCCTGCAAAACAATTACAGTGGTTTGCAGTACTGAACTGCGTACATTCATACTGCTGGAAAGCAGGCAGGTAAGTGGAAGCAAAAAAAAGAAGGGGGTATCGAAAATGCTGAATTCGATATCAGCGGTATCTAGTTTCAACCTTATTAGCTAATTAATATGCTGACTGTTAGCATTTAGCCTTGATATTTTGACCAAATTTTTATGAAGTTCAGGATTTTGATAGTAAACCATAAAGGCTATGTGTTTACTGAGAAAAACACACTGCTGCCTATAAGGTTCCATATTGTCATGTATAAATCTGAAAACCAGAAGAACCAGAAGTGGAAATACAAGGACTAAAAAAATAAGTGACAACACTTGTTAAAAAAAGGTACTGTGATATTATGAAGACACTGGACCCAACACTAATTGTAAATATTTATTCAACTCACCAGCTGCTCTATTCAGTGTTGCAAAGCAAATGTTGGAAACAGATTCTCCCTAACAGAAAAAAATATATCCATAAACAGTTTTCTCTAACGTATCTGTAAAAAGTCCAAGTATGCAGTAAACTGCTGGCCCTGCTAAGATGAAGTGGCTAGTCTCCAAAAGAACCCATTTCCCAACTGGAGCAGCCCACTTCGACCCCATGACTATACATTTTTTTATAACTTCCTACTATAGGTAACTGGAGACATCCTTACTTCCTAAAGATCCCACTCCAGACATGAACACCTGCCTCTGACTGAGGGACAATGCCTGTCTCCACTCCAACTCTTTTCTTCTGGTACACAGTGAGCTTCTCCATGAGGTTTTAGTGAATCTACCATGACTTAAAAAAGCCCTCATTTCATACAAGAATAAATCATAACCAGTCTCATAATGGCCGATTAACCAACATGAAAACAATTCTCCGCTAATTAATACATAGCAATTCCTGACTGCTTTTAAAGAAACAGGATTATTTATAAAATATTTAATCAAACAATGGCATTAGCAATTCTTTAAAACTAAAATAGAGTACAGCAGTTTTTACAATGTTAACATAATATTCAGTACCACCCAAAATACTACATGACCCATGTAACAGCTCAAAACCACTGGTTTTGAACTTAAATGCAAGGGGTTGTGAGACCTTGATAAACCATAAGCATTTTTTATGTGCGAAATCAAGTCTATGTAATATTTCAAAATCAAAAGCATGTATGGAAGGAACCCATCTAAACAAGTTGGAAATGTCTTCATTTTGCTTGTGAAGTCATAATATGAATATGATTTGTATTGTGATTGAGACAAGATTACGTACAACACTTTCCAATGATTAAGAAGAATGTGGGAGTTCTCTAAGATGCAAAAAAAAAAAGGAAGCCAATCTGGTGGTCCTCTGCCATAAACAAACTTTGCAACAAAAGGAAGAAACTGTTACAGAAAAGAGGAAAATCCCAGGATGCAAAAAACTCCCTTACCAGCCTCACTAGGAAGCTGAGATCCCTCATAAAATCCTCCAAAGCTAGTTACGAAAATAAAATTGCCAGAAATTCCAAAGACAACCACAAGGCATTTTATAACTATGTCAAGAATCTAAATGGCAATGCTCAGATCTGCTCTGAGCTACAACAGAATGGCATTAAATATACTGATCCCAAGGATATTGCCAATATCCTGGCAGATCGATTCAGTGCCAACTTCACCCCCCTCTCACCCCCTAAATGGCCTATCTCAATACCAGAAGACTGCCAAATTCCGGTAATAACGTCCGCACAGGTAAAAAACACACTCCCCAAAGCTAAGAATACAGCATCCATGGGACCAGACAACATCCCAGGCTGTGTACTACATGAACTACAAAATGAACTGGCACCTCACCTAAGTGTCTTGTTTAATCATAGCCTCAACTCAGGCTTCATGCCCACTGAGTGGCGCACAGCTACAATTATCCCACTCCACAAGGGGGGATCCACCTTGGATCCCGGGAACTACCGCCCCATCAGTCTGACGAGCCTGATCTGCAAGGCCATGGAACGTATTATCATGGAACTTATAAACAAAGACATTGGCAACCTTCAAACACTGGACTCCACACAGTTTGGGTTCGTGAAGGGCCGATTTTGTCTCCTGAACCTGATTGACTTCTTCGAATTAGTCTCCAGAGCCGTGGATGAGGGTAAGATGGTCCACACATCCTATATGGACCTGGCCAAGGCCTCTGACACCACCCCCCCACTCTGGAATCATAGATGAACTTACTAAGCTGGGCATTAATCCCTACGTCACTCGATGGGTTGCCAACTGGCTTACTGACAGAACCCACACTGTAAAAGTAGCTGACTCCAAATCCAGCTCCAGACAAGTGGAGTACCTCAGGGTTCAGTCCTGGGACCACTCTTGTTTGGCATCTACTTCTCTGAAGTACAGGCCAATACTAAGGGACTCTGGCTAACAAAGTTCGCAGATGACTGCAAACTGGGAGCCATTATTGAATCTCCAAATGATGCAGATACTCTACAAAAAGGCCTTACAGAAACAGATGCTTGGTGCCAGAACCATGGGCTCAAGCTCAATGCCAAGAAATGTATAGTTATCCCCTTTGGGAAAAAACACGACCAATATTACCTATCCCCATTGACCTACCCTGTCTCAACTAAGGAACTCAGTAATCAACTGCTTACTGTTAGTTTTTGGCTGACTGGCTCACTTACCTGTCTGAACCCACTCCGTTCACCCTACGGGCTCACTCCGCTCCCCTACCCTGCCCCCAATTCCCACCCACCCCAGCACATCTACATTTATACCTAACAAACTCCTCCTACCAAACCTACTATCCAATCACAGTCCTCTTGCAATTACCCCTCCCCCTATTCTCTAATCAGAGAACACTCCACCTCTCTTTCCCCTTCCACTACTACTCCTCCCACTACAATTTTCCTATACCCCTATACACTCATTCTTCCATTGTCCTTGTCTACATATCTAACTCTCTCCATTCACTTCTAGACCTTCCCTTCTCAACTAGCATTCCTCATTATTCTTCTCTTCACTGTACATTACCTACCCTATCCTAACATGCCCTACCAACTCCCCTTAACTATTCAACTCCCTATCTCCCTTCTCATCTTACCAATATCTCTGTATCTTGCTACTTCTTACTCCCATAATGCTCCTCCATTCCTCCCACCTACTCAAACTATCCCTAACCCCCAACTTCAACCTCTCCAACTCCATCACTTTCACTACATATCCTCCTCCCTTATTCCACCCAACCTATTGCATCTTTTTCATCCCAAACTATTCTCTACCTCAGCTAAAACCCTCTCTCTGAAACATCCGCTAAACTCTAACAAATACCTACTATACAAACCTTACAGACTAAATCTTATCTCCTACAATGTCCTAGCCTTATCTGGAGACATTCATCCTAACCCTGGCCCTTGCCTCAGCACAAACTACTCCATCCCTCCACCCTCTTCCTCAACTACAACAAATAACACTCCCCACCCTTTCTCTTCTCCTCCTACCTCCCCCCTTAGCACTCTGAAGATCTTTACTATCAATGCCCAGAGCCTTAACAACAAATGTCACCATGTACAAGCCTGGATTAATCACAACCAACCCAACATCCTAGCCATCTCTGAAACTTGGCTAAAACCCCATATCACTGACACTGAAATATTACCTCCTGGTTACCATATCCTCAGAAGTGACCGTTTAAACAAAAAAGGTGGTGGCCCTGCTCTAATTTACTCCAATCGTCTCTCCCTAATTCCTCTTCAAATCCCTACCCCTAATTTCAAAAATTCTGAAATCACAGCAAGCCTTCTCCGATTAAATAAACATAAAAATATCTGCTTCATTTCCTTATACATCTCCCCAGGCAACAATATCTCAACCCTTGAAGATATTCTATACTGGGCCTCAACTCAAATAAAATATGAAACCTATATTCTAGGAGATGTCAGTATCGGCTGTAATAAAATTAACACACCATCCCCCTCACTTTCCATTAACCTTCTAAACTTCACCCAAATAATCTCTTCAACTACTTGCCCCAACAAAAATCACCCCCCAGGGTCCATCTTAGATTGGATTCTAGTCTCCCATCCAACAAAATCACTCTCTGTGGCACTATCCCTGACACCTTCAGTGACCATCTCCCTGCCTTCATCCATCGATCAAGTAGCTCCATCCAACACCAACATCTCTACATTTAAACTCGTAACCTCAGCAACTTCAACCCCATAATTTTTTCTAACATTTTTAAACAAATTAACTGGCAACCTCTAAATACCCTCCCACTCGACAATGCTGTTGAGCATTTTAACTCTATCTTCCTAGATACTTTTAACTCCCTAGCCCCCCTAAGAAATAAGCGAATCAAAACTAATTCTGCACCATGGCTGACCAAAGAAACTAAACATTATCTTGCTTTTTTCCCACTTTTCTGAGATTTAAAAAAGTTCAGTTACAGGCTTGCTGTTTCCTGAACTGTTTGTAAGTTTCTGTGAGGCCATTTTTGCTTGGGCTAAAGGAAAGTCTCTCTGTTGATCAGTGGCAGTGAATAACATTGAGCAGCTTCCCTGCCCCCCGTAGGAGTGGTTACTGACTTGAAACTGTAGTTTTGTTGTCCGTTTTGGGTCTATTCCTGCTTCTTTCCAGCCCCTGCTATCAAGCACCCCTTAACGTGCTTTAGCGCGATTTAGCGCGGAGTTGCCACTAGAGCAGCATCGGGCAGCTCCAGTTTAACAAGGTTAAATTTTTCTGGCTCCATAAAGTCTGTTCTTCAATTTTTCCCTTAGAACTGCTCTGTTAGGAACCTAAACAGTTTACACCTTCACTAAAATGCGCAGCACTTGTTCCTAATTGCTTTTTCTTCTCAAAAAGCTCAGCACTTGTCTTAAAAGCATATCCCTTGTCTTATAAGCATTTTCTTTGCAGGTCAAGCACTCCTATATTATACAAATCCCTCACTTGCAAAACCCCCAGGAGTGCCCACTTCCCTGCTAAGCCCTCTACTTTTCTGTCTCATACCAACTCATAATTCTTTCTAGCATGTCGAAGGGTCAGATGCTGGCGTCCTCTCCTGCCCAGTTGGTGAATCTGGGAATTCTGAGGCAATGTTACAATTGCCTCATGTACACGGACAACCCTCTCCTCCTCCCACATAACACTAACACTTGCGAGAGATGCAGCTATTTAGCCAAACTGGAGGCTGAGCTCTCTCAACTCAGGACTGGCAAGACCAGGCAGGAGGAGAAGGCAACTACACACACCACAATACAAGTCTCACATAACTCAACCCCACCACTGAATCAAATACATAAACACACTAAGACATACTCGGAGGCTCTGAGTAAAAATTTACCTAAACAGCAAAGGCCTCCAAAGCAGACACCCAAGCAACTGCAAACTCAAGACACCACACAAACAACACATAAAAAACAAAATCAGTGTGCAAAGCAGTCACTGCCCTTAAGGCCAAATACAACACCAAACAAACTTGTCATAGGTGACTCCATAGTCAGACACACTGACGTCCCACTCACCAGGCTGAACAAGGAGAAGGTCACGGTAAGCTGCCTATTGGGTGCTAGAATCCGCCACATAACACAAGCACTCAGGTCACTCCACAGCAAGTACAAGTATGACACAGTCATTGTCCATGCTGGTGTGAACGACCTGAGATGTACCTCCCTGGACTACATGAAAAGAGACATAGAGGAGCTCTCTGATTATGTAGCCCAGGCAGGTATGACCCTGACCCTGAGCAGTATCCTTCCTTCACCACGAATGATGCCACAATATAGTGACAAGATGATCAGCTTTAACAATTGGCTTAATTTCTGGTGTCATTCAAAGGGGATCCAGTGTCTGTCTGCTTGGGATGGCATGCTTGACAAGCCACGCTGCTTCGCAAGGGACGGCTTGCACCTGTCACCCCTGGGATTCCGGATATTGGCTAAGGCTCTTGCCACCCCATAGTGCCTTTTTAGGCAAGGCTCAAATTCTAAACCTACCACCCTAGAAAACAAAAACGGGAAGAAACTAAGGGTAATGCTGCTCAATGCCAGAAGTCTAAATCTCAAAATGCACGCACTCAAGGCCCTTCTCAGTATGGAGAACATCGATGTCTGTGTTGTGACTGAAACCTGGTTCAAGGCTCCTGAGAGCACCCCGGCACTATCAGGTTTTACCTCATATCATGCATTCCGGCCCCAAAACCCGGACCATACCACAAAAGGAGGGGGTGTATCCATATTCATCAAGGATACCCACACCTCCAGGTTGGTGGCTACGCACGAAGCATCGGAAACCATCCAGGTGCAATTAACCATAGGCAAAACTGCTCTACAATTTGTAGCATGCTACAGGCCACCCTCTCAAACTCAGGAAACCCACACAGCCTTCCTGAAGACACTGGAGGGTATAAATGTATCACCAAACACCATCATATTGGGTGACTTCAACTACCGAATATAGACTGGGAACATTACTCAAGCCCCAACTTTCTAGCCCAAAGGTTCCTGGAGTTCATAAATTCAAATGCCATGGAACAACTAGTCACCGTCCTCACAAGAGGAGAAAATATACTAGATCTCATCATCACAAACATGGGGACAAAATGCTCCACACCAGAAGTATATCCCTCTTTGGTGAGATCAGATCATAAACTAATCTCACTAGAAATCCACATCCCACCCCCACCCCAAACAAAAAAGACCACAGTGAAGAACTTCTCTAAAGCAAACTTCACACTACTCAAGACAGGTGTGGTATCCTTCAAGGCCCCCGAGCCAATGGAAACCACAACCCAAGCTGCAGAAGCCCTTACAAATGCCTTCTATGAACACCTTCAGGACTGCATGGATCAGGCAATCCCAAATAAAACCAAGACTCTTTCCACCAAGGGCAAACGTCCAGTCTGGTGGACCCCAGCCATAAACAAACTTTACAATAAGAGGAGAAAGCTATTACATGATAGAGCAAAATCCCAAAAAGGGAAGGCATCTTTGATCAGTACTAGCAAGAAACTACGATCCCTCATAAAATCATCAAAGGCCAACTTTGAGAAAAAATTGCCATAGATTCAAAAGACAATCATAAGGCCTTCTTCAGCTATGTCAGAAACCTGGGTGGAAACTCCCAGATATGCTCAGAATTAGTCCAAAATGATACAAAAATCACTGAGCCCACAGACATTGCCAACATACTGGCAGACAGGTTCAGCGCAAACTTCACCCCCTCTCCCCAAAAGGAGAGATAACTATCCCAACAGAGTGCAGCCACCCAGGCATCTCAAATGCGCAGGTGAAAGCTGCTCTCTCTAAAGCTAAAACACAGCATCAATGGGACCGGATGGTGTCCCGGCAGTGTGCTACATGAACTCAATGAAGAACTAAACCCGCACATAAGGCAGCTGTTTAATCTTAGCCTTACCACAGGATATGTGCCCAAGGAGTGGCGACGGCAACTGTGGTCCCGCTCCACAAAGGTGGTGCCTCACGGACCCTGGTAATTACCGCCCCATAAGCTTAACAAGCCTGGTCTGCAAAGCTATGGAGAGGATCATAATGGAACTCATAAACAAGGACATAGGGGACTTGCAGACCTTGGACCCAACCCAGTTTGGCTTTGTCAAGGGCAGATCTTGCCTTTTGAACCTGGTCGACTTCTTCAAAACAGTTACCAAGGCCATTGATGAGGGAAAGGCAGTCCATACAGCCTACCTTGACCTTGCAAAAGCTTTTGACACAATACCCCACTCGGGTATCATAGAGAAACTTACCAGCTTAAATGTAAACCCATATGTCACAAGATGGGTTGCAAACTGGCTAAAGGACAGAACCCACAGGGTTAGAGTTGCTGGAGCCATGTCAGATTCCAAGCCAGTTACAAGTGGTGTCCCACAGGGCTCAGTCCTTGGCCCCCTATTGTTCGGCATCTACTTCTCAGAAGTACAGGCAAACATAGGAGGACTATGGCTGACAAAGTTTGCGGATGACTGCAAACTGGGTGCCATAGTGGATAGTACATCAGACACAGACATCCTTCAGAGGGGTCTCACGGAAACTGATAGCTGGTGCCAGAGCCATGGCCTGAAGTTAAACACAAAAAAGTGTATAGTCATACCCTTTGGGAAAAACAAGGTAACCCCAAGCTACCATATAGGTGGCAACCCACTAAGCACAGAAGAGGTTATCAGGGACCTGGGTACCCAGGTTGACAGTGGCCTCTCGTTTGACACTCACGTTGCTAAAGTGGTTCGAAATACCTTCTACATTGCCCATCTGATCGTGAAGGGATTCACATCCAGATCAAGTGAGGTCATTGTTCCCCTGTACTCTTCACTTATCAGACCAATGATCGAGTACAATGCCCCATTCGGGATGTATCTCACCCGATACCTTCAGCAATTGGAGAGACCCCAAAAGTTCCTCACCAAAAGGATAAAGGGACTCCAAAACATGTCATATACTGCCAGACTGAAGAAACTCCAACTCTATTCAGTTGCATACCGTCTGCTCAGAGGTGACCTGTGCCTGACATACAAGGCCATGACCAACCCGGAATTAATGGACATGCTCCACCTCAAAAAATCCAAATCCACCAGAACCACTAGAGCAAGTGACTTAAACCTTAGCACGGATATAAATAGGATGTGCTGGAGGGATAGATTTATCACCCAGAGACTCCCCATGCTGTGGAATAAAATCCTGGTCCATGTGAGGCAGAGCACCTCGCTGGCTCTGTTCAAGAGAAATCTTGACTGGTGGATGGGAGATCGTAGGTTTACCCCGGGAATCATCTCTGTGTCACTGCTGGACAGAGGCACAACAAACTAATGGGCACATTATTTCTAACATAAGGGGTGGCGTAAGCCACATAACTTTGGGCTAGGCTTATAAATGCCTTAGGGCAGATAGCCTAGTATAAACCTATGAACCTATGAACAAATTATGCATCACAGAGACAAATCCTGGAAGCTCTATCAGAAAAATAAATTGTCCTCTACCTTACTCCTATATACCCAACTCCGCAACCAAGTAAAAAAACTTATTACCAAGGACAAAAAAACTACTATAATAAACTTCAGTCCGATAACAATAAAAACCCAAAACAATTCTGGAAATCAGTCAACTCACTACTTCATCCCGGATCTCAAAACAACCCTTGCCCTGACCCTAATCTATCCGACAGTGAACTAAGCTCTCACTTCAATACCTTCTTTACTGAATCCATAGCCAAGCTAACCAAAACATTCCCTAATAACAACCCACCTAACTCCCTTTTCACTTCACCCAACAACCCAAACAACAATCCCATCAATTTCCATCTCAAACCTGCTTGCACCACTTTTATAAAAAAGCTTCTATCTAAGCTAAAGCCATGCTCTAATGCCCCTGACAACATTCCCTCTTCCTTCCTCAAACATGCAGCTGAAGGTATCGCTCTCCCAATTAGTATTCTGATTAACAGATACTTAAATGAGTCATACGTACCAAAACTCTGGCATTCAGCCTACATCCTACCTCTTCACAAAGGAGGCAAAAACACCACTATTTCTAACTTCCGCCCCATCGCCCTACTCTCTCCAATATCTAAAATTCTAGAAAAATGTGTCCACCACCAACTTTTACCTTATCTAATTCAAAATCACCTCCTAACACCCACCCAGCACGGCTTCCGTCCTGGCCACAGTACCATAACTGCCCTACTATCCTTCCTTGAAGCTGTCAATCAAGCATGAGACTCTGGACTCATTGTATCCACAGTACTGCTAGATCTTTCAAAAGCCTTTGACACCATCTCCCACACACACCTTCTTCATCATCTGGCTAATTTCAATCTCTCCCCAAATACTCTATCCTGGTTCTCCAGTTACCTATCTGATAGATCTCAAGCAGTCAAATGGAAGAACTCATTCTCTTCCTTCTTGCCTACACCTACTGGCATTCCTCAGGGGTCCATCCTTGGACCCATGCTTTTCAACATCTGTATAAATAACCTTCACACCTTCATCCATGACATCACAGTCATCCAATACGCTGGTGACTCTACCTTGGTCTGCTCTGCCCCAAACTTTCCTGAACTACTGACCAAAACCCAATTAGCCTTTACCACTACAGAAAACTGGATGCACCAAAACCACCTTTCTCTCAACTCCAATAAATCCAAAATACTAATTTTTTTCCCCTCCACGGATTCCTCTTTGGACAAAAACACTTTCAATGTCCTAAGCCAAACTTACACTGCCATTGAAGTGGTCCCCTCTGCAAAACTCCTTGGCATTACCATAGACGAACACCTCAAATCTGATCTTCACATACAACAAAACATAAAGAAAAACCACCAAAAGCTAGGTATGCTATATAGGAACAATCATTTTCTTTCCATCTCCACTAGGCATACCCTGGCAACCACCTACCTCCTACCTTCCCTTCTATATGGAGCCCCTCTTCTAACCAAATTGTCTGTTACCAACACCTCTAAGCTCGAAGCTTGCTATAATAAGATCTCTAAATTTGCCAACAAATCCAAAACATCAACTCACCACTGCCTCAGCCTTCACTCTCTGAACTGGTTAGAACTCCCTAACCACATAGACTATCTACAACTAACCACTGCTCACAAACTAATATTCTCCCCTGATAAATGCCCAGCCTTAAAGGACATCCTTCCTCCATACATCCCTAACAGATCACTGAGATCTGAACACCAAAACCTAATATCCATTCTTAAACCCAAATGACCCGCTGGCCAGCTTTTACTCTCCTTTTCTCTAGGTAAAAAATGGAACTCTCTGCCTCCTTCACTTAGGACTATACCCAACACTGAATCCTTCAAAACTCAACTTTTTCTTCACCTATCTTCCAAATGGAAATGCTCCTGCTTTCAACCCACTTAAATTCTAGGGACTCCCCACTAAGCTCTCCTTACCCCCACTCCACTATACTCTCATACTTATTCTTATTTCTCAAAGGATCCAGAACTAGCAAACTTTAATTGACTCCAAGCATGTAAATATTGTTTCAGAAAAAAAAAAAAAACTATGTTGTCAAGTTGTTAAACTGTCTCATAATGTATATTACACTCTGCAATCTCGAATGTATGCACCCTACTCTTGTATTTCACTTTGTAACCTTTATTTTCTATTTTGCAACCTATATTGTATGGTATTTCACTTTGCAACCTTTATTTGCATTTTGTAACCTATATTGTATTATACTGTTCATGGAGCTTTTCTCCCCGAGCCTCCACTGAAAATGGGCACTTCTTGGCCCAGTGGACTTCCCCGGTAATCAAACTGAAAATAAATAAAATAAATAAATAAACTTTTGGTTAATTCCAGTCCTCTTCTTTCTGATAAGGATGGAAAGATTATTGGTAAATATGGGGAAAAATTGTATGCTTCTACAACTTTGATTTTCCAGATGTTAATGCTTATTCTGACTAACTGTGAAAGTATGATAAATGTTTTGTCTGCAGTTTCTTCTTGAGAGGAAAAATCTGCTTCAAATAATTTAGTTTAGTTTCTTCAGTTGTGCAAGTTACTGTTATTGTTTGTAGAGTGTATGTGTATGACTCAGTTTATACTTCTTCCAGGGCTATAGCCACCGATACTGTTTTGAGCTGCATTCTCAGAATCTCCCAAATGATGTAAAAAATAAGATTTTAAACTTTCCTTTGGATAGTGATTTAGTTTTTAGTTCCTCTGCTGCAGAAGTGATCAAAAAGTGTGATGAAATGAATAAGCTGATACAGAGAATCTGTAAGATTTTTCACCCTTCTTTTTCCAAATTTTCAAGGGGATTCTGTAACCCCTCATTCAATTTTTGCAAAAAAAAAAAAAAAAAACAAAATAAACAGTCTCAACAAAGTACAGATCAACAGACATTTAAGAAAAAATGACAAGGGGTTTCTAAAAGTATTTCAGGAAATCCCCAAAACCAAGGACAGTCTAACAAGTCAGAACTGTTATTTGAGGGGCCTTGTGCTCCCTCCCACCCTGGCAGCCCCCTTTCCCTTCCAGAAAGTCTGAATTACCAGTTTTCTCTTTGGCAACAAATAGTTTCAGACAAATGGGTTCTGAGGATTGTTCATCAAGTTTACAGATGGAAGTGGGAGAAAATTCCTCCTTCTCAGTGGATAATTTGTCATAGAATTGACCAGATCAGATTATTTTTATTTCTGCATGTTCTTTGTCACATGCTGTCCCAGGGAGTGATAGAACCAGTTCTTTCCTCCCAGATGGGAAAATGTTTTACTCAATGATGTTTTTAGTATCAAAGAAAGAAAATGCTTGTAAATGAGTTCAGGATCTTTCTTTTCTAAACTTGCTTGTGATATTGCCCAATTTCAGAATAATGTAACTTCCCAATCTGTTACCTCTTATTTCTCATTCAAGTTTCCTGGTAACATTAGATTTAAAATATGTTTATCATCACATCCCTACATCTGATCTAGACTTCAGATGTTTCTTAAGGTTTTGTGCATCTGGATTAAATCATCAATTCTCTGACTTACAATTTGGACCATCCATTGAACTAAGAGTGTTCACAAAGTGTCTGCCTCCAGTTATAGCTCATTGCAGGCTATAGGGTATTCATATTTTCCATATTTAGACAACTTGCTTATCTTCACAGAGTCTTTTTCAAAGTGACAGGAATCTCTCTCTCTCACTCTTTCTCTCCTTGTCTCTTAGGTGAGAGATCTCTTTCACAAACATGGAATTCTTAGAGAACATTCAAAAGTCTTTTTTGACACCTTCATATATGATTGTGTTCCATCAGATCAAAACTGTGTGGCAGACAAGCTGAACAGGAAAAGAGTAGACCTCATGAATGGAAACTACATCAGGGAGTGTTCCAAGATTTGATCCATCCATGGAGAGCTCCTCAAGTGGATGTATTTGCTCCTCTTGGAACAATCAGAAGGCAAGAATTGTGCTTCAGAACTCTGTACAAAAAAAGTCTGGACGACAGATGCCTTTCTTTTTCTTGGATAGGAATGTTCCTGTATGCTTTTCCACCCTTTCCACTGATACCAGGGTATTTCTGAATTCAGAAGGAATCCCCTAAGATCATTGTGGTAACACTTTTCTGGCCCAGGCAACAGTGGTGCTGTCTTCTTTTGGAAATGGCCAGGGGCAATTACCACAAGATTCCTAACAGAATGGATCTACTCACACAAGATCAGAGGTGTTTGATACATCTGACCCCAATCAACTTCAAATGACTGCCTGGTGATTAGGTCTTAATTCCCTTTAGGCACCTGTTTACTGAGGATGTGCAGGAGGTACTAATGAAGACAAGAAAACCTTCTACTAGAAAATCATTTATTAGCAAATGGAAAAGGTTTCTTAGTTGGTGCCAATAACATAACCAATATCCATTCAGGGCTAGTTGTTCTCTGGGTTTAGATTATTTATGTGAGTTACTATCCTTTGGCCTTTTTTAAACCTCTGTCAATGTTCATTTATCAGCCATTTCAGCATGCCTGCCCATGGGTCCTTCTCTTTCAATGCATTCTCATGCCAAAATGTTTCTGAAAGGGTTTTTGCATAAGAGGCTTACAAGAATATCAGTGGACCCACCTTGGGATCTTAATTTTGTCTTAGAGTAACTAATACTTATTCAGTTTGAACCAGCTAACCTTGTTGACTTGAAGTTCTTAACATGGAAAATAGTTTCATTGATTACTCTGACCTCTGCAAGAAGGGTATCTGAGTTACAAGCTCTTGTGGTAAATCACCCTATCTCATTTTCTACAGAGACAGGATTTTTTTTAGAACTAATCCTTTTTTAATGCCTAAAGTGGTACCCTTAAACCAAACTATCCATCTCCTGGTTTTCTTTCCAGAACCTAGAAATGAGGGAGAAAGGATACTCCATACCTTGGATGTCCACAGAAAACACAGGTACTATCTTGACAGAAGTAAATCTTTCACATCTTCAGATTGGTTGTTCATTTCTTGTGAAAGTAAGAGGAAGGTATAACCTGTGCCAAAGCAGTCTATTTCCAAATGGTTGTCTCGACCTATTGCCTTTTGTTATACTCATTACAACAAAATTATTCTAAGCAGGGTCAAAACCCACTCTATCAGCGCCTAGGCTTCCTCCATGGATTTTTGGAAATGGCTGGATTCTAGAAGTATTCTAGAAGCAGCAACTTGGTCCTTTGAATATATTTTTATAAATCATTGCAAGCTTGATTCCTTTTCCAGATCTAGATCAGGTTTAGCTAAGAGCATTCTCCAGGGGCTCCTGGACCCTTTTCCTTCCACCTCTCTAATGTACTAAGCTAGGATACTCTACCCATATAGCTAAAGCTACTGCAACAGTGATCAATATAATAAAATAGGGGTCTATATTAGAAGACCGAAGATGCATTCTTTCAAATGCGTCTTGGTCGAACATGTTCTTCTTTTGGCTTTTCCCGGTTAGGGGTCGCCACAGAGGAACTCCGGTCTGCTAATGATTGGCAGTAGATTTTTTATGGGTGCCGAGGTGCCAGCTCGACACCCAACCTTCAACAAAGGTACACCCATTCTACGCATGTCTTTCGAACACCACTCGACCGCAGGGAGGACATGCAGACTCCATACAGAAGGCGCTCCTGCCGAGAATCGAACAGGGGAACCTCTTGCTGTGAGGCAACAACGCTACCTCTACACCACCGCGGCATCTTGGTTGAACATAAAAGGCTGAAAACACAAAATATCGAAGCGGCTGTACAAATTGTTTCCTTGGGAAAAAAATTTGCTTGGCTGCTTCTGTACTTTGCCATTTTCGGCACTGCAGTGCGGTCTCATGTTGGTATATTTAAGTAGGGGGTTTGTGAGGGGCACAGCCCCCACTTAATGTAATGTTTGAAATTGTTTTTTATTTATTTATTTTTTTGTTGGAACAGCAATTTTTCCCTTAGAAAAAAAATCGCTGTTCTGCCACTTCAACATTGTAAGATTTTGCTTACATAGGGTCGATTAATCACTGTTCGCTTTTTTAAGCATTCAGTGATCTAATATAGTCCCTAAAATAGTACAGTTGTGTAAGCAAACTTACCATAACAGTAGATGCTCAAATGATCATTGCTACAGTAGCTGATCCCTCCCTCCCTTCATCACGCTTGTTTTCTCATGTGTTGTTTATGCCATGATATGGACATTTATTTTTTTGTTGTTCCTAGCATTGTCCTTTCAGGGCTCAGCCTCCCTCTCTCTGTTGACATGAAAGCTCTAAAGGGCTTGGCCCCCAAACCTCTCTTTTTAGTCATCTCAGTTTGAGCTAAATGATGCTTTGGGCCTGTGGAAGGTGCTCAGAAGCTTTAGAAGCTATCTGGCTATTATATCCTATGCAGGATATAGTCCATATAATTAAGGCCACTGCAGCAGTGATCATGTGAACATCTGCAGTTATGGTAAGTTTACTTTCATAACTGTAGTTTATCTGTTTTACTTTGTTGCAACCACTTGATAGTGCAATAAATGAAAAAGAGAGAACTATTACCCATATCTGCTTTGTTTCAACCACTCTATAGTGCAAGACCTGAGAAAGAAAGAGAGAGAGAGAGAGAACAAGAAGAGAGAGAACTGTTACATGTTTATGCAATTGCAACTACTTTGCTATATAGTAAGGTCTGAGGAAAATAGGGGGGGACTGTTACCTCTGTTATTGTACTGCAGTTGCATACCAAAATGAAAGAACTGTTATGTAATATTAGTCGTTTGTTAGGACAAGACCAGCAAGTACAATGAACTGAATGTTACTTTGTGATTGTAGAAGCTCACTCCTGAGACTAAGAAAACAAGAAACTTTTTGGTTACAGTAACAGTGGCCTGTCACAATTGTTTGTTTTGTATTTCCACATGTTATAACTATTTTAGGTATACTTTTGCTCTTCTTTTGAGTTCTTTCTTCAATAAACACTATTTTGTAGAAACTTTGAAGCATTGGATGCCTCTATTAGTTATATTACTAATTCCCTTTGCGGTATTTCAGATCCTACTGTAACTAAAAATTAATGGTATGAGAATGTCAAGGCTATATCTTGACCCAAGATGTGTTAAGAAACCAGACTGTATCTGGTCCTAAAATAAAATGATTGCAGTGTATGCAATGTATCATTCCCTTGCTCCATAACTGTCTTCAAGTGAAGACAAAGAAGTGTTGTCTCCTTTATTGAAGTATATAGTGTTAACATGCAGCTGTGTGTGGACCAGCAGGATTATTCAACATGATGGAATTTGGGTGGCGCAAGGCCTGTAAGTAGAATTTCCTATACATAGTTCTTAATAGATCATGCAAAGATCATACCTGGGACCTCTGAATTTTGAGAGTGCAACTGTGAACTAGGAGTGTTGGGATATACATGATGAGTCTAAAGTGGTCGTATCTTGGACTATTCCTCATAGTCCAATGTACAGCAGCTTCAAAATTGGTAAGTACAGCTAGAAAGAGTAGGAGAACTGGGCGGGGGTGCACAAAATGTTTCAGTCTTGTAACAGTAAATTTGTAAATTTACTCTTTTAACAACAGAATCAGAATTTATTTTTTTGCTGTATTGTAGCTTTGTGTTTAGTGTCTCAAGTTTTTGTTAGAGATCTGGTCTTTAAGGGTTTCTTTTTCTGCTGCAAAAACACAAAAGCTCAAAAGGCAAACTAGAAAGAAAAAAAACACAAACTAGAGGGGATGGAACATTCATGTAAGTGGTTTTCAGTTCCGAGGCACTGAAGTCTCACCTATCAGTTCTTTGTGTACACCCCCTAAAAATAGAGATGCCTATAGCCTAAACAGAAACAGAGACGGACCCCAGTCCCAGAATCCTTGTTTTAGATATCCCCTTACAAGTGCAACATAATAAAATCATTTACCTTATCCTATTTTTTAAGAAGGATTACATAATATTTACCTTATGTTCATTATCTCCTGTATTCATACTGGTCACAGTTCTTGGAATGAAAGAAACAAAGCAACATTTTGTAGGAAACCAAGCCACTTTTAAAACTGGAGACAGATGAAAGTCATGTCTGTAAGTATGCATGGGGAAGAGGCATGTTAGTGTAGTCTTAGACATGCCCTGAGCTGTGAACAAAGGAAGAACCCAGGCCAAAAGAATATTCTCAGTCGTGATTTTGTTACTGTTACTAAATGAAATCTCTGTCACATGTATTTCTTGCCTACTATTAACTATTAACAGTAATGTAAAAATAAACGGAAAAGCTCAGGATCTATAGGAAATAACTGTTCGGACTAACTTCATACCAGGAATCTTTGAAACGGTTAAGTTGAAAACTAATATCTCTGACTTTATCAGTATTACATTAATAAAAAGCATTTTTGAAA
This sequence comes from Protopterus annectens, assembly GCF_019279795.1. NCBI lineage: Eukaryota > Metazoa > Chordata > Ceratodontiformes > Protopteridae > Protopterus > Protopterus annectens. The sequence continues at coordinate 456,669,554 of NC_056737.1, read as the reverse complement.
AGGGGGCAACCACCACTACCCCAGCACCCCACATGCCCACAATCCCTCATATGCTAATTTAGAGATTATAAAACCTTGATATAATGCAACTTCAGTGAAATCAAAGAACAGTGTTTGACTAAAGATGAGACTCAGTTTAACAAAATTGGCTATTATAGCAATAACCAATGACTGGGTGTGGTATATTGAAGATTTACCCACAGGTGGTGTGGTTTAATCAGTAGGGCAAAGAACGAGTGATTAAACAAAGGTAACCATGGGTAAATCTTCAATATACCATACCCAGCCATTGGTTATCGCTATTAAACAATAGCATTATTTAAGAAAAAAATTACTTACTTTTCTTAAATAATGTCTTTGTATAATGGCTCCGTAGTGTTCTTCTGCTTTTGTTAGATATCCTGTTCCTTTTTCTGATGCACTGTGCACGCGTATGGGACTTATGTTCCCACAATTATGCAGTACATCAGTGCTTTGGAAAGGAAGCAACAGAGAAAGGGAGCTCTCCATTGTTCTTTTTTTGTTTTTTTTTTTTTTGTTTTTTTTTTAAGGTTGAAATTTGGATATTTTAGAGGCACAAGAGAGAAAAGATGTTGAAAATACAAGGAAAAGCAGGTATGTTTCTTTAGTTTTGAATAATGTACCTGATTTTCCTAGTATTTTCTCGATCCTGTCTCTCTCTTACCTACAGACAGTCTGGATTTCTAATTTTATTATTTTTTCCTGGTGAAGAAAACTTAAAAGAGTTATAGCATATATTAATGGAAGAAAGTCCGGGTAACCAGACCTTTTTTCATTGGTAAATGCTCAATTTATAACGGGCACGCTGGTTGGGCTGCCCAATCAGTGTGCTCGTTTTTGAATGTTAATGGCCAGTCATTGTATAACACTGTTTAACTTATGCATGGTGCAGTAGTCACTGTGTGTTCCCTTCAAACACAGCAGTTTCACTGTTCAAATGTATGTTGCCTTTTATATGATGATGATAATGATGATGATTATTATTATTAAAACCCAGGTCTAGAATATCTTATTGAAAACAAGCTCACCAAAGACAACTTAACGAGGTAGTTAAAAATAAATAATTCAATCCTATACATAGTACAAGCAGAAACCTATAATTCAAAGTAGAAAGGGATGATGGTGAAAAGGGGGAAGCTTAAGAAACAAGGAGAGACTGGGATTTTGGATGCAGATCCTTAAGGAGAATAACAATAACCATGCAGAATATTATATTCATAAAGTAGTAGAAAGTATTCTAAGAACTAAATCAACACGGGAATGGAGAAAGATTCTGCCAATAAGGATGACTGCAATTAGGGATACAGACAATAAGCAAGAGGGGGCTGGAATTTATTGGAGAAAACTGGTAAAAGAACCAAGGTATTGGGAGCAAATAATTACTGAGGGAAAGGTAATAGAATGGAAAGAGGCCAAGAATTTATTTGGACTGCATGACAGTGATTGCCATCCCTATCGAGGATTGATATCCAAGTATATGCAAAGAGAAAGAAATAGGGGGATCCTAAGCAAAACACCAACAATGGTGGTGTTTTTAGTAGAATCTAGAACAGAAGCTGCTGTTAAAAACCTATGAACCTAAAAAGGAATAATTAGTAGAGCATATAAAATACTGTATGATAACTTTAAGAATCAATCAGAGAAGGTTAGAAAGGATTGGGAAAAGAGAGAGACTGAATAAGCAATTTACAAAGAAACAATGGGAGATATATGTATGTGTCCCAAATATGCAAAAAAGTCTAGAAGATTTAGGATCTTTGCTTAGAAGTGTTTACATAGGTATTTTTATACCCCAAGTAGACTCCGAAAAATTTTTCCTCAGATAGACAGTAAATGTTGGAGGTGTGATAGGAAAGAAAGAAGTAACTGGGAACATATTTTCTGGGAGTGTAATGAGTTGGCAGACTTTAAAGATTCCCTGCAGACTGCCCTGTCAGAGATACTGGGTGAGCAAATTGCCCTAACTAAAGAAATACTTTTTTTGAGCTATGATACAGAATCAGAATTGCCGAACATAGTAAGGCCTTGCTGAGTCTAATTATGGTGGCTGCCAAAAAAGCAATTACTAGAAAATAGAAATCAAAGTCTAAATAGTAGTGAATACCATAACAGTGATAAAAACAACTGGAATTGGGATCTTTAGAAAAAGGGTAGAAGCAAATTACATATGAAAAAATGGGAATTGTGGGAACAATACATGCAGAGGAAGAATGAGGTTTAAAATAATGCAGGATTTGAATGAGCTATGTAATGTTTGACTGACAATCACTAGATAGATTATAAGTGATGCATACTGTTTGCAACTAAAAATCATGCCAATAAAGTTTGTTTTCATT